>NW_028142493.1:0-58678 GCF_055691185.1 Crinia signifera | reverse complement strand
TGCCCACTTCCGCTTTGGGGAGAGCAACAGCTGCCAGGGCAACCCTGGGCATGGCTCGGGGCTTCAGGGCCTCTGGACCCGCCCACTTCCGCTTTGGGGGCCCAGCAACAGTTGCCAGGGCAACCCTGGGCATGGCTGGGCTGGGGGCTTAAGGGCGCTTGGACCCGCCCACTTCCGCTTTGGGGGCCAGCAACAGTTGCCAGGGCAACCCTGGGCATGGCAGGTGGCTTAAGGGCGCCTGGACCCGCCCACTTCCGCTTTGGGGGCCAGCAACAGTTGCCAGGGCAACCCTGGGCATGGCAGGGGGCTTAAGGGCGCCTGGACACGCCCACTTCCGCTTTGGGGGACAGTAACAGTTGCCAGGGCAACCTTGGGCATGGCTGGGGGCTTAAGGGCGCCTGGACCCGCCCTCTTCCGCTTTGGGGGCCAGCAACTGTTGCCAGGGCAACCCTGGGCATGGCAGGTGGGCTTAAGGGCGCCTGGACCCGCCCACTTCCGCTTTGGGGGCCAGCAACATTTGCCAGGGCAACCCTGGGCATGGCAGGGGGCTTCAGGGCCCCTGGACCCGCCCACTTCCGCTTTGGGGGCCAGCAACAGTTGCCAGGGCAACCCTGGGCATGGCAGGTGGCTTAAGGGCGCCTGGACCCGCCCACTTCCGCTTTGGGGGGCCAGCAACAGTTGCCAGGGCAACCCTGGGCATGGCAGGTGGCTTCAGTGGGCCTGTACCCGCCCACTTCCGCTTTGGGGGCCAGCAACAGTTGCCAGGGCAACCCTGGGCATGGCAGGGGGCTTCAGTGGGCCTGTACCCGCCCACTTCCGCTTTGGGGGCCAGCAACAGTTGCCAGGGCAACCCTGGGCATGGCAGGGGGCTTAAGGGCGCCTGGACCCGCCCACTTCCGCTTTGGGGGCCAGCAACAGTTGCCAGGGCAACCCTGGGCATGGCAGGGGGCTTCAGGGCGCCTGGACCAGCCCACTTCCGCTTTGGGGGCCAGCAACTGTTGCCAGGGCAACCCTGGGCATGGCAGGGGGCTTAAGGGCGCCTGGACCCGCCCACTTCCGCTTTGGGGGACAGCAACAGTTGCTAGGTCAGCCCTGGGCATGGCAGGGGGCTTAAGGGCGCCTGGACACGCCCACTTGCGCTTTGGGGGACAGCAACAGTTGCCAGGGCAACCTTGGGCATGGCTGGGGGCTTAAGGGCGCCTGGACCCGCCCTCTTCCGCTTTGGGGGCCAGCAACTGTTGCCAGGGCAACCCTGGGCATGGCAGGTGGGCTTAAGGGCGCCTGGACCCGCCCACTTCCGCTTTGGGGGCCAGCAACATTTGCCAGGGCAACCCTGGGCATGGCAGGGGGCTTCAGGGCCCCTGGACCCGCCCACTTCCGCTTTGGGGGCCAGCAACAGTTGCCTGGGCAACCCTGGGCATGGCAGGGTGCTTCAGTGGGCCTGGACCCGCCCACTTCCGCTTTGGGGGCCAGCAACTGTTGCCAGGGCAACCCTGGGCATGGCAGGGGGCTTAAGGGCGCCTGGACCCGCCCACTTCCGCTTTGGGGGCCAGCAACAGTTGCCAGGGCAACCCTGGGCATGGCAGGTGGCTTAAGGGCGCCTGGACCCGCCCACTTCCGCTTTGGGGGGCCAGCAACAGTTGCCAGGGCAACCCTGGGCATGGCAGGTGGCTTCAGTGGGCCTGTACCCGCCCACTTCCGCTTTGGGGGCCAGCAACAGTTGCCAGGGCAACCCTGGGCATGGCAGGGGGCTTAAGGGCGCCTGGACCCGCCCACTTCCGCTTTGGGGGCCAGCAACAGTTGCCAGGGCAACCCTGGGCATGGCAGGGGGCTTCAGTGGGCCTGTACCCGCCCACTTCCGCTTTGGGGGCCAGCAACAGTTGCCAGGGCAACCCTGGGCATGGCAGGGGGCTTAAGGGCGCCTGGACCCGCCCACTTCCGCTTTGGGGGCCAGCAACAGTTGCCAGGGCAACCCTGGGCATGGCAGGGGGCTTCAGGGCGCCTGGACCAGCCCACTTCCGCTTTGGGGGCCAGCAACTGTTGCCAGGGCAACCCTGGGCATGGCAGGGGGCTTAAGGGCGCCTGGACCCGCCACTTCCGCTTTGGGGGACAGCAACAGTTGCCAGGGCAACCCTGGGCATGGCATGGGGCTTCAGGGCGCCTGGACCCGCCCACTTCCGCTTTGGGGGCCAGCAACAGTTGCCAGGGCAACCCTGGGCATGGCAGGGGGCTTCAGGGCGCCTGGACCCGCCCACTTCCGCTTTGGGGGCCAGCAACAGTTGCCAGGGCAACCCTGGGCATGGCAGGGGGCTTAAGGGCGCCTGGACACGCCCACTTCCGCTTTGGTAGACAGCAACAGTTGCCAGGGCAACCCTGGGCATGGCTGGGGGCTTAAGGGCGCCTGGACCCGCCCTCTTCCGCTTTGGGGGCCAGCAACTGTTGCCATGGCAACCCTGGGCATGGCAGGTGGCTTAAGGGCGCCTGAAACCGCCCACTTCCGCTTTGGGGGCCAGCAACAGTTGCCAGGGCAACCCTGGGCATGGCAGGGGGCTTCAGGGCGCCTGGACCCGCCCACTTCCGCTTTGGGGGCCAGCAACAGTTGCCAGGGCAACCCTGGGCATGGCAGGGGGCTTAAGGGCGCCTGGACCCGCCCACTTCCGCTTTGGGGGTCAGCAACAGTTGCCAGGGCAACCCTGGGCATGGCAGAGGGCTTCAGTGGGCCTGGACCCGCCCACTTCCGCTTTGGGGGCCAGCAACAGTTGCCAGGGCAACCCTGTGCATGGCAGAGGGCTTCAGTGGGCCTGGACCCGCCCACTTCCGCTTTGGGGGCCAGCAACAGTTGCCAGGGCAACCCTGTGCATGGCAGGGGGCTTCAGGGCCCCTGGACCCGCCCACTTCCGCTTTGGGGGCCAGCAACAGTTGCCTGGGCAACCCTGGGCATGGCAGGGTGCTTCAGTGGGCCTGGACCCGCCCACTTCCGCTTTGGGGGCCAGCAACTGTTGCCAGGGCAACCCTGGGCATGGCAGGGGGCTTAAGGGCGCCTGGACCCGCCCACTTCCGCTTTGGGGGCCAGCAACAGTTGCCATGGCAACCCTGGGCATGGCAGATGGCTTAAGGGCGCCTGGACCCGCCCACTTCCGCTTTGGGGGCCAGCAACAGTTGCCAGGGTAACCCTGGGCATGGCAGGTGGCTTAAGGGCGCCTGGACCCGCCCACTTCCGCTTTGGGGGGCCAGCAACAGTTGCCAGGGCAACCCTGGGCATGGCAGGTGGCTTCAGTGGGCCTGTACCCGCCCACTTCCGCTTTGGGGGCCAGCAACAGTTGCCAGGGCAACCCTGGGCATGGCAGGGGGCTTCAGTGGGCCTGTACCCGCCCACTTCCGCTTTGGGCGCCAGCAACAGTTGCCAGGGCAACCCTGGGCATGGCAGGGGGCTTAAGGGCGCCTTGACCCGCCCACTTCCGCTTGGGGGCCAGCAACAGTTGCCAGGGCAACCCTGGGCATGGCAGGGGGCTTCAGGGCGCCTGGACCAGCCCACTTCCGCTTTGGGGGCCAGCAACTGTTGCCAGGGCAACCCTGGGCATGGCAGGGGGCTTAAGGGCGCCTGGACCCGCCCACTTCCGCTTTGGGGGACAGCAACAGTTGCCAGGGCAACCCTGGGCATGGCATGGGGCTTCAGGGCGCCTGGACCCGCCCACTTCCGCTTTGGGGGCCAGCAACAGTTGCCAGGGCAACCCTGGGCATGGCAGGGGGCTTCAGGGCGCCTGGACCCGCCCACTTCCGCTTTGGGGGCCAGCAACAGTTGCCAGGGCAACCCTGGGCATGGCAGGGGGCTTCAGGGCGCCTGGACCCGCCCACTTCCGCTTTGGGGGCCAGCAACAGTTGCCAGGGCAACCCTGGGCATGGCAGGGGGCTGCAGTGGGCCTGGACCCGCCCACTTCCGCTTTGGGGGCCAGCAACAGTTGCCATGGCAACCCTGGGCATGGCAGGTGGCTTCAGGGCGCCTGAAACCGCCCACTTCCGCTTTGGGGGCCAGCAACAGTTGCCAGGGCAACCCTGGGCATGGCAGGGGGCTTCAGGGCGCCTGGACCCGCCCACTTCCGCTTTGGGGGCCAGCAACAGTTGCCAGGGCAACCCTGGGCATGGCAGGGGGCTTCAGTGGGCCTGGACCCGCCCACTTCCGCTTTGGGGGCCAGCAACAGTTGCCAGGGCAACCCTGGGCATGGCATGGGGCTTCAGGGCGCCTGGACCCGCCCACTTCCGCTTTGGGGGAGAGCAACAGCTGCCAGGGCAACCCTGGGCATGGCTCGGGGCTTCAGGGCCTCTGGACCCGCCCACTTCCGCTTTGGGGGCCAGCAACAGTTGCCAGGGCAACCCTGGGCATGGCTGGGCTGGGGGCTTAAGGGCGCTTGGACCCGCCCACTTCCGCTTTGGGGGCCAGCAACAGTTGCCAGGGCAACCCTGGGCATGGCAGGTGGCTTAAGGGCGCCTGGACCCGCCCACTTCCGCTTTGGGGGCCAGCAACAGTTGCCAGGGCAACCCTGGGCATGGCAGGGGGCTTCAGGGCGCCTGGACCCGCCCACTTCCGCTTTGGGGGCCAGCAACAGTTGCCAGGGCAACCCTGGGCATGGCAGGGGGCTTAAGGGCGCCTGGACACGCCCACTTCCGCTTTGGGGGACAGTAACAGTTGCCAGGGCAACCTTGGGCATGGCTGGGGGCTTAAGGGCGCCTGGACCCGCCCTCTTCCGCTTTGGGGGCCAGCAACTGTTGCCAGGGCAACCCTGGGCATGGCAGGGGGCTTCAGGGCGCCTGGACCCGCCCACTTCCGCTTTGGGGGCCAGCAACAGTTGCCAGGGCAACCCTGGGCATGGCAGGGGGCTTCAGGGCGCCTGGACCCGCCCACTTCCGCTTTGGGGGCCAGCAACAGTTGCCAGGGCAACCCTGGGCATGGCAGGGGGCTTAAGGGCGCCTGGACACGCCCACTTCCGCTTTGGGGGACAGTAACAGTTGCCAGGGCAACCTTGGGCATGGCTGGGGGCTTAAGGGTGCCTGGACCCGCCCTCTTCCGCTTTGGGGGCCAGCAACTGTTGCCAGGGCAACCCTGGGCATGGCAGGGGGCTTCAGGGCGCCTGGACCCGCCCACTTCCGCTTTGGGGGCCAGCAACAGTTGCCAGGGCAACCCTGGGCATGGCAGGGGGCTTCAGTGGGCCTGGACCCGCCCACTTCCGCTTTGGGGGCCAGCAACAGTTGCCAGGGCAACCCTGGGCATGGCATGGGGCTTCAGGGCGCCTGGACCCGCCCACTTCCGCTTTGGGGGAGAGCAACAGCTGCCAGGGCAACCCTGGGCATGGCTCGGGGCTTCAGGGCCTCTGGACCCGCCCACTTCCGCTTTGGGGGCCAGCAACAGTTGCCAGGGCAACCCTGGGCATGGCTGGGCTGGGGGCTTAAGGGCGCTTGGACCCGCCCACTTCCGCTTTGGGGGCCAGCAACAGTTGCCAGGGCAACCCTGGGCATGGCAGGTGGCTTAAGGGCGCCTGGACCCGCCCACTTCCGCTTTGGGGGCCAGCAACAGTTGCCAGGGCAACCCTGGGCATGGCAGGGGGCTTAAGGGCGCCTGGACACGCCCACTTCCGCTTTGGGGGACAGTAACAGTTGCCAGGGCAACCTTGGGCATGGCTGGGGGCTTAAGGGCGCCTGGACCCGCCCTCTTCCGCTTTGGGGGCCAGCAACTGTTGCCAGGGCAACCCTGGGCATGGCAGGTGGGCTTAAGGGCGCCTGGACCCGCCCACTTCCGCTTTGGGGGCCAGCAACATTTGCCAGGGCAACCCTGGGCATGGCAGGGGGCTTCAGGGCCCTTGGACCCGCCCACTTCCGCTTTGGGGGCCAGCAACAGTTGCCAGGGCAACCCTGGGCATGGCAGGTGGCTTAAGGGCGCCTGGACCCGCCCACTTCCGCTTTGGGGGGCCAGCAACAGTTGCCAGGGCAACCCTGGGCATGGCAGGTGGCTTCAGTGGGCCTGTACCCGCCCACTTCCGCTTGGGGGCCAGCAACAGTTGCCAGGGCAACCCTGGGCATGGCAGGGGGCTTCAGTGGGCCTGTACCCGCCCACTTCCGCTTTGGGGGCCAGCAACAGTTGCCAGGGCAACCCTGGGCATGGCAGGGGGCTTAAGGGCGCCTGGACCCGCCCACTTCCGCTTTGGGGGCCAGCAACAGTTGCCAGGGCAACCCTGGGCATGGCAGGGGGCTTCAGGGCGCCTGGACCAGCCCACTTCCGCTTTGGGGGCCAGCAACTGTTGCCAGGGCAACCCTGGGCATGGCAGGGGGCTTAAGGGCGCCTGGACCCGCCCACTTCCGCTTTGGGGGACAGCAACAGTTGCTAGGTCAGCCCTGGGCATGGCAGGGGGCTTAAGGGCGCCTGGACACGCCCACTTGCGCTTTGGGGGACAGCAACAGTTGCCAGGGCAACCTTGGGCATGGCTGGGGGCTTAAGGGCGCCTGGACCCGCCCTCTTCCGCTTTGGGGGCCAGCAACTGTTGCCAGGGCAACCCTGGGCATGGCAGGTGGGCTTAAGGGCGCCTGGACCCGCCCACTTCCGCTTTGGGGGCCAGCAACATTTGCCAGGGCAACCCTGGGCATGGCAGGGGGCTTCAGGGCCCCTGGACCCGCCCACTTCCGCTTTGGGGGCCAGCAACAGTTGCCTGGGCAACCCTGGGCATGGCAGGGTGCTTCAGTGGGCCTGGACCCGCCCACTTCCGCTTTGGGGGCCAGCAACTGTTGCCAGGGCAACCCTGGGCATGGCAGGGGGCTTAAGGGCGCCTGGACCCGCCCACTTCCGCTTTGGGGGCCAGCAACAGTTGCCAGGGCAACCCTGGGCATGGCAGGTGGCTTAAGGGCGCCTGGACCCGCCCACTTCCGCTTTGGGGGGCCAGCAACAGTTGCCAGGGCAACCCTGGGCATGGCAGGTGGCTTCAGTGGGCCTGTACCCGCCCACTTCCGCTTTGGGGGCCAGCAACAGTTGCCAGGGCAACCCTGGGCATGGCAGGGGGCTTAAGGGCGCCTGGACCCGCCCACTTCCGCTTTGGGGGCCAGCAACAGTTGCCAGGGCAACCCTGGGCATGGCAGGGGGCTTCAGTGGGCCTGTACCCGCCCACTTCCGCTTTGGGGGCCAGCAACAGTTGCCAGGGCAACCCTGGGCATGGCAGGGGGCTTAAGGGCGCCTGGACCCGCCCACTTCCGCTTTGGGGGCCAGCAACAGTTGCCAGGGCAACCCTGGGCATGGCAGGGGGCTTCAGGGCGCCTGGACCAGCCCACTTCCGCTTTGGGGGCCAGCAACTGTTGCCAGGGCAACCCTGGGCATGGCAGGGGGCTTAAGGGCGCCTGGACCCGCCCACTTCCGCTTTGGGGGACAGCAACAGTTGCCAGGGCAACCCTGGGCATGGCATGGGGCTTCAGGGCGCCTGGACCCGCCCACTTCCGCTTTGGGGGCCAGCAACAGTTGCCAGGGCAACCCTGGGCATGGCAGGGGGCTTCAGGGCGCCTGGACCCGCCCACTTCCGCTTTGGGGGCCAGCAACAGTTGCCAGGGCAACCCTGGGCATGGCAGGGGGCTTAAGGGCGCCTGGACACGCCCACTTCCGCTTTGGTAGACAGCAACAGTTGCCAGGGCAACCCTGGGCATGGCTGGGGGCTTAAGGGCGCCTGGACCCGCCCTCTTCCGCTTTGGGGGCCAGCAACTGTTGCCATGGCAACCCTGGGCATGGCAGGTGGCTTAAGGGCGCCTGAAACCGCCCACTTCCGCTTTGGGGGCCAGCAACAGTTGCCAGGGCAACCCTGGGCATGGCAGGGGGCTTCAGGGCGCCTGGACCCGCCCACTTCCGCTTTGGGGGCCAGCAACAGTTGCCAGGGCAACCCTGGGCATGGCAGGGGGCTTAAGGGCGCCTGGACCCGCCCACTTCCGCTTTGGGGGCCAGCAACAGTTGCCAGGGCAACCCTGGGCATGGCAGAGGGCTTCAGTGGGCCTGGACCCGCCCACTTCCGCTTTGGGGGCCAGCAACAGTTGCCAGGGCAACCCTGTGCATGGCAGAGGGCTTCAGTGGGCCTGGACCCGCCCACTTCCGCTTTGGGGGCCAGCAACAGTTGCCAGGGCAACCCTGTGCATGGCAGGGGGCTTCAGGGCCCCTGGACCCGCCCACTTCCGCTTTGGGGGCCAGCAACAGTTGCCTGGGCAACCCTGGGCATGGCAGGGTGCTTCAGTGGGCCTGGACCCGCCCACTTCCGCTTTGGGGGCCAGCAACTGTTGCCAGGGCAACCCTGGGCATGGCAGGGGGCTTAAGGGCGCCTGGACCCGCCCACTTCCGCTTTGGGGGCCAGCAACAGTTGCCATGGCAACCCTGGGCATGGCAGATGGCTTAAGGGCGCCTGGACCCGCCCACTTCCGCTTTGGGGGCCAGCAACAGTTGCCAGGGTAACCCTGGGCATGGCAGGTGGCTTAAGGGCGCCTGGACCCGCCCACTTCCGCTTTGGGGGGCCAGCAACAGTTGCCAGGGCAACCCTGGGCATGGCAGGTGGCTTCAGTGGGCCTGTACCCGCCCACTTCCGCTTTGGGGGCCAGCAACAGTTGCCAGGGCAACCCTGGGCATGGCAGGGGGCTTCAGTGGGCCTGTACCCGCCCACTTCCGCTTTGGGGGCCAGCAACAGTTGCCAGGGCAACCCTGGGCATGGCAGGGGGCTTAAGGGCGCCTTGACCCGCCCACTTCCGCTTTGGGGGCCAGCAACAGTTGCCAGGGCAACCCTGGGCATGGCAGGGGGCTTCAGGGCGCCTGGACCAGCCCACTTCCGCTTTGGGGGCCAGCAACTGTTGCCAGGGCAACCCTGGGCATGGCAGGGGGCTTAAGGGCGCCTGGACCCGCCCACTTCCGCTTTGGGGGACAGCAACAGTTGCCAGGGCAACCCTGGGCATGGCATGGGGCTTCAGGGCGCCTGGACCCGCCCACTTCCGCTTTGGGGGCCAGCAACAGTTGCCAGGGCAACCCTGGGCATGGCAGGGGGCTTCAGGGCGCCTGGACCCGCCCACTTCCGCTTTGGGGGCCAGCAACAGTTGCCAGGGCAACCCTGGGCATGGCAGGGGGCTTCAGGGCGCCTGGACCCGCCCACTTCCGCTTTGGGGGCCAGCAACAGTTGCCAGGGCAACCCTGGGCATGGCAGGGGGCTGCAGTGGGCCTGGACCCGCCCACTTCCGCTTTGGGGGCCAGCAACAGTTGCCATGGCAACCCTGGGCATGGCAGGTGGCTTCAGGGCGCCTGAAACCGCCCACTTCCGCTTTGGGGGCCAGCAACAGTTGCCAGGGCAACCCTGGGCATGGCAGGGGGCTTCAGGGCGCCTGGACCCGCCCACTTCCGCTTTGGGGGCCAGCAACAGTTGCCAGGGCAACCCTGGGCATGGCAGGGGGCTTCAGTGGGCCTGGACCCGCCCACTTCCGCTTTGGGGGCCAGCAACAGTTGCCAGGGCAACCCTGGGCATGGCATGGGGCTTCAGGGCGCCTGGACCCGCCCACTTCCGCTTTGGGGGAGAGCAACAGCTGCCAGGGCAACCCTGGGCATGGCTCGGGGCTTCAGGGCCTCTGGACCCGCCCACTTCCGCTTTGGGGGCCAGCAACAGTTGCCAGGGCAACCCTGGGCATGGCTGGGCTGGGGGCTTAAGGGCGCTTGGACCCGCCCACTTCCGCTTTGGGGGCCAGCAACAGTTGCCAGGGCAACCCTGGGCATGGCAGGTGGCTTAAGGGCGCCTGGACCCGCCCACTTCCGCTTTGGGGGCCAGCAACAGTTGCCAGGGCAACCCTGGGCATGGCAGGGGGCTTCAGGGCGCCTGGACCCGCCCACTTCCGCTTTGGGGGCCAGCAACAGTTGCCAGGGCAACCCTGGGCATGGCAGGGGGCTTAAGGGCGCCTGGACACGCCCACTTCCGCTTTGGGGGACAGTAACAGTTGCCAGGGCAACCTTGGGCATGGCTGGGGGCTTAAGGGCGCCTGGACCCGCCCTCTTCCGCTTTGGGGGCCAGCAACTGTTGCCAGGGCAACCCTGGGCATGGCAGGGGGCTTCAGGGCGCCTGGACCCGCCCACTTCCGCTTTGGGGGCCAGCAACAGTTGCCAGGGCAACCCTGGGCATGGCAGGGGGCTTCAGTGGGCCTGGACCCGCCCACTTCCGCTTTGGGGGCCAGCAACAGTTGCCAGGGCAACCCTGGGCATGGCATGGGGCTTCAGGGCGCCTGGACCCGCCCACTTCCGCTTTGGGGGAGAGCAACAGCTGCCAGGGCAACCCTGGGCATGGCTCGGGGCTTCAGGGCCTCTGGACCCGCCCACTTCCGCTTTGGGGGCCAGCAACAGTTGCCAGGGCAACCCTGGGCATGGCTGGGCTGGGGGCTTAAGGGCGCTTGGACCCGCCCACTTCCGCTTTGGGGGCCAGCAACAGTTGCCAGGGCAACCCTGGGCATGGCAGGTGGCTTAAGGGCGCCTGGACCCGCCCACTTCCGCTTTGGGGGCCAGCAACAGTTGCCAGGGCAACCCTGGGCATGGCAGGGGGCTTAAGGGCGCCTGGACACGCCCACTTCCGCTTTGGGGGACAGTAACAGTTGCCAGGGCAACCTTGGGCATGGCTGGGGGCTTAAGGGCGCCTGGACCCGCCCTCTTCCGCTTTGGGGGCCAGCAACTGTTGCCAGGGCAACCCTGGGCATGGCAGGTGGGCTTAAGGGCGCCTGGACCCGCCCACTTCCGCTTTGGGGGCCAGCAACATTTGCCAGGGCAACCCTGGGCATGGCAGGGGGCTTCAGGGCCCCTGGACCCGCCCACTTCCGCTTTGGGGGCCAGCAACAGTTGCCAGGGCAACCCTGGGCATGGCAGGTGGCTTAAGGGCGCCTGGACCCGCCCACTTCCGCTTTGGGGGGCCAGCAACAGTTGCCAGGGCAACCCTGGGCATGGCAGGTGGCTTCAGTGGGCCTGTACCCGCCCACTTCCGCTTTGGGGGCCAGCAACAGTTGCCAGGGCAACCCTGGGCATGGCAGGGGGCTTCAGTGGGCCTGTACCCGCCCACTTCCGCTTTGGGGGCCAGCAACAGTTGCCAGGGCAACCCTGGGCATGGCAGGGGGCTTAAGGGCGCCTGGACCCGCCCACTTCCGCTTTGGGGGCCAGCAACAGTTGCCAGGGCAACCCTGGGCATGGCAGGGGGCTTCAGGGCGCCTGGACCAGCCCACTTCCGCTTTGGGGGCCAGCAACTGTTGCCAGGGCAACCCTGGGCATGGCAGGGGGCTTAAGGGCGCCTGGACCCGCCCACTTCCGCTTTGGGGGACAGCAACAGTTGCCAGGGCAACCCTGGGCATGGCAGAGGGCTTCAGTGGGCCTGGACCCGCCCACTTCCGCTTTGGGGGCCAGCAACAGTTGCCAGGGCAACCCTGTGCATGGCAGAGGGCTTCAGTGGGCCTGGACCCGCCCACTTCCGCTTTGGGGGCCAGCAACAGTTGCCAGGGCAACCCTGTGCATGGCAGGGGGCTTCAGGGCCCCTGGACCCGCCCACTTCCACTTTGGGGGCCAGCAACAGTTGCCTGGGCAACCCTGGGCATGGCAGGGTGCTTCAGTGGGCCTGGACCCGCCCACTTCCGCTTTGGGGGCCAGCAACTGTTGCCAGGGCAACCCTGGGCATGGCAGGGGGCTTAAGGGCGCCTGGACCCGCCCACTTCCGCTTTGGGGGCCAGCAACAGTTGCCATGGCAACCCTGGGCATGGCAGATGGCTTAAGGGCGCCTGGACCCGCCCACTTCCGCTTTGGGGGCCAGCAACAGTTGCCAGGGCAACCCTGGGCATGGCAGGTGGCTTAAGGGCGCCTGGACCCGCCCACTTCCGCTTTGGGGGGCCAGCAACAGTTGCCAGGGCAACCCTGGGCATGGCAGGTGGCTTCAGTGGGCCTGTACCCGCCCACTTCCGCTTTGGGGGCCAGCAACAGTTGCCAGGGCAACCCTGGGCATGGCAGGGGGCTTCAGTGGGCCTGTACCCGCCCACTTCCGCTTTGGGGGCCAGCAACAGTTGCCAGGGCAACCCTGGGCATGGCAGGGGGCTTAAGGGCGCCTTGACCCGCCCACTTCCGCTTTGGGGGCCAGCAACAGTTGCCAGGGCAACCCTGGGCATGGCAGGGGGCTTCAGGGCGCCTGGACCAGCCCACTTCCGCTTTGGGGGCCAGCAACTGTTGCCAGGGCAACCCTGGGCATGGCAGGGGGCTTAAGGGCGCCTGGACCCGCCCACTTCCGCTTTGGGGGACAGCAACAGTTGCCAGGGCAACCCTGGGCATGGCATGGGGCTTCAGGGCGCCTGGACCCGCCCACTTCCGCTTTGGGGGCCAGCAACAGTTGCCAGGGCAACCCTGGGCATGGCAGGGGGCTTCAGGGCGCCTGGACCCGCCCACTTCCGCTTTGGGGGCCAGCAACAGTTGCCAGGGCAACCCTGGGCATGGCAGGGGGCTTCAGGGCGCCTGGACCCGCCCACTTCCGCTTTGGGGGCCAGCAACAGTTGCCAGGGCAACCCTGGGCATGGCAGGGGGCTGCAGTGGGCCTGGACCCGCCCACTTCCGCTTTGGGGGCCAGCAACAGTTGCCATGGCAACCCTGGGCATGGCAGGTGGCTTCAGGGCGCCTGAAACCGCCCACTTCCGCTTTGGGGGCCAGCAACAGTTGCCAGGGCAACCCTGGGCATGGCAGGGGGCTTCAGGGCGCCTGGACCCGCCCACTTCCGCTTTGGGGGCCAGCAACAGTTGCCAGGGCAACCCTGGGCATGGCAGGGGGCTTCAGTGGGCCTGGACCCGCCCACTTCCGCTTTGGGGGCCAGCAACAGTTGCCAGGGCAACCCTGGGCATGGCATGGGGCTTCAGGGCGCCTGGACCCGCCCACTTCCGCTTTGGGGGAGAGCAACAGCTGCCAGGGCAACCCTGGGCATGGCTCGGGGCTTCAGGGCCTCTGGACCCGCCCACTTCCGCTTTGGGGGCCAGCAACAGTTGCCAGGGCAACCCTGGGCATGGCTGGGCTGGGGGCTTAAGGGCGCTTGGACCCGCCCACTTCCGCTTTGGGGGCCAGCAACAGTTGCCAGGGCAACCCTGGGCATGGCAGGTGGCTTAAGGGCGCCTGGACCCGCCCACTTCCGCTTTGGGGGCCAGCAACAGTTGCCAGGGCAACCCTGGGCATGGCAGGGGGCTTCAGGGCGCCTGGACCCGCCCACTTCCGCTTTGGGGGCCAGCAACAGTTGCCAGGGCAACCCTGGGCATGGCAGGGGGCTTAAGGGCGCCTGGACACGCCCACTTCCGCTTTGGGGGACAGTAACAGTTGCCAGGGCAACCTTGGGCATGGCTGGGGGCTTAAGGGCGCCTGGACCCGCCCTCTTCCGCTTTGGGGGCCAGCAACTGTTGCCAGGGCAACCCTGGGCATGGCAGGTGGGCTTAAGGGCGCCTGGACCCGCCCACTTCCGCTTTGGGGGACAGCAACAGTTGCCAGGGCAACCCTGGGCATGGCATGGGGCTTCAGGGCGCCTGGACCCGCCCACTTCCGCTTTGGGGGCCAGCAACAGTTGCCAGGGCAACCCTGGGCATGGCAGGGGGCTTCAGGGCGCCTGGACCCGCCCACTTCCGCTTTGGGGGCCAGCAACAGTTGCCAGGGCAACCCTGGGCATGGCAGGGGGCTTCAGGGCGCCTGGACCCGCCCACTTCCGCTTTGGGGGCCAGCAACAGTTGCCAGGGCAACCCTGGGCATGGCAGGGGGCTTAAGGGCGCCTGGACACGCCCACTTCCGCTTTGGGGGCCAGCAACAGTTGCCAGGGCAACCCTGGGCATGGCAGGGGGCTTCAGGGCGCCTGGACCCGCCCACTTCCGCTTTGGGGGCCAGCAACAGTTGCCAGGGCAACCCTGGGCATGGCAGGGGGCTGCAGTGGGCCTGGACCCGCCCACTTCCGCTTTGGGGGCCAGCAACAGTTGCCATGGCAACCCTGGGCATGGCAGGGGGCTTCAGGGCGCCTGGACCCGCCCACTTCCGCTTTGGGGGCCAGCAACAGTTGCCAGGGCAACCCTGGGCATGGCAGGTGGCTTCAGGGCGCCTGAAACCGCCCACTTCCGCTTTGGGGGCCAGCAACAGTTGCCAGGGCAACCCTGGGCATGGCAGGGGGCTTCAGGGCGCCTGGACCCGCCCACTTCCGCTTTGGGGGCCAGCAACAGTTGCCAGGGCAACCCTGGGCATGGCAGGGGGCTTCAGTGGGCCTGGACCCGCCCACTTCCGCTTTGGGGGCCAGCAACAGTTGCCAGGGCAACCCTGGGCATGGCATGGGGCTTCAGGGCGCCTGGACCCGCCCACTTCCGCTTTGGGGGAGAGCAACAGCTGCCAGGGCAACCCTGGGCATGGCTCGGGGCTTCAGGGCCTCTGGACCCGCCCACTTCCGCTTTGGGGGCCAGCAACAGTTGCCAGGGCAACCCTGGGCATGGCTGGGCTGGGGGCTTAAGGGCGCTTGGACCCGCCCACTTCCGCTTTGGGGGCCAGCAACAGTTGCCAGGGCAACCCTGGGCATGGCAGGTGGCTTAAGGGCGCCTGGACCCGCCCACTTCCGCTTTGGGGGCCAGCAACAGTTGCCAGGGCAACCCTGGGCATAGCAGGGGGCTTAAGGGCGCCTGGACACGCCCACTTCCACTTTGGGGGACAGTAACAGTTGCCAGGGCAACCTTGGGCATGGCTGGGGGCTTAAGGGCGCCTGGACCCGCCCTCTTCCGCTTTGGGGGCCAGCAACTGTTGCCAGGGCAACCCTGGGCATGGCAGGTGGGCTTAAGGGCGCCTGGACCCGCCCACTTCCGCTTTGGGGGCCAGCAACATTTGCCAGGGCAACCCTGGGCATGGCAGGGGGCTTCAGGGCCCCTGGACCCGCCCACTTCCGCTTTGGGGGCCAGCAACAGTTGCCAGGGCAACCCTGGGCATGGCAGGTGGCTTAAGGGCGCCTGGACCCGCCCACTTCCGCTTTGGGGGGCCAGCAACAGTTGCCAGGGCAACCCTGGGCATGGCAGGTGGCTTCAGTGGGCCTGTACCCGCCCACTTCCGCTTTGGGGGCCAGCAACAGTTGCCAGGGCAACCCTGGGCATGGCAGGGGGCTTCAGTGGGCCTGTACCCGCCCACTTCCGCTTTGGGGGCCAGCAACAGTTGCCAGGGCAACCCTGGGCATGGCAGGGGGCTTAAGGGCGCCTGGACCCGCCCACTTCCGCTTTGGGGGCCAGCAACAGTTGCCAGGGCAACCCTGGGCATGGCAGGGGGCTTCAGGGCGCCTGGACCAGCCCACTTCCGCTTTGGGGGCCAGCAACTGTTGCCAGGGCAACCCTGGGCATGGCAGGGGGCTTAAGGGCGCCTGGACCCGCCCACTTCCGCTTTGGGGGACAGCAACAGTTGCCAGGGCAACCCTGGGCATGGCATGGGGCTTCAGGGCGCCTGGACCCGCCCACTTCCGCTTTGGGGGCCAGCAACAGTTGCCAGGGCAACCCTGGGCATGGCATGGGGCTTCAGGGCGCCTGGACCCGCCCACTTCCGCTTTGGGGGCCAGCAACAGTTGCCAGGGCAACCCTGGGCATGGCAGGGGGCTTCAGGGCGCCTGGACCCGCCCACTTCCGCTTTGGGGGCCAGCAACAGTTGCCAGGGCAACCCTGGGCATGGCAGGGGGCTTCAGGGCGCCTGGACCCGCCCACTTCCGCTTTGGGGGACAGCAACAGTTGCCAGGGCAACCCTGGGCATGGCAGGGGGCTTCAGGGCGCCTGGACCCGCCAACTTCCGCTTTGGGGGCCAGCAACAGTTGCCAGGGCAACCCTGGGCATGGCAGGGGGCTTAAGGGCGCCTGGACACGCCCACTTCCGCTTTGGTAGACAGCAACAGTTGCCAGGGCAACCCTGGGCATGGCTGGGGGCTTAAGGGCGCCTGGACCCGCCCTCTTCCGCTTTGGGGGCCAGCAACTGTTGCCATGGCAACCCTGGGCATGGCAGGTGGCTTAAGGGCGCCTGAAACCGCCCACTTCCGCTTTGGGGGCCAGCAACAGTTGCCAGGGCAACCCTGGGCATGGCAGGGGGCTTCAGGGCGCCTGGACCCGCCCACTTCCGCTTTGGGGGCCAGCAACAGTTGCCAGGGCAACCCTGGGCATGGCAGGGGGCTTAAGGGCGCCTGGACCCGCCCACTTCCGCTTTGGGGGCCAGCAACAGTTGCCAGGGCAACCCTGGGCATGGCAGAGGGCTTCAGTGGGCCTGGACCCGCCCACTTCCGCTTTGGGGGCCAGCAACAGTTGCCAGGGCAACCCTGTGCATGGCAGAGGGCTTCAGTGGGCCTGGACCCGCCCACTTCCGCTTTGGGGGCCAGCAACAGTTGCCAGGGCAACCCTGTGCATGGCAGGGGGCTTCAGGGCCCCTGGACCCGCCCACTTCCGCTTTGGGGGCCAGCAACAGTTGCCTGGGCAACCCTGGGCATGGCAGGGTGCTTCAGTGGGCCTGGACCCGCCCACTTCCGCTTTGGGGGCCAGCAACTGTTGCCATGGCAACCCTGGGCATGGCAGATGGCTTAAGGGCGCCTGGACCCGCCCACTTCCGCTTTGGGGGCCAGCAACAGTTGCCAGGGCAACCCTGGGCATGGCAGGGGGCTTCAGGGCGCCTGGACCAGCCCACTTCCGCTTTGGGGGCCAGCAACTGTTGCCAGGGCAACCCTGGGCATGGCAGGGGGCTTAAGGGCGCCTGGACCCGCCCACTTCCGCTTTGGGGGACAGCAACAGTTGCCAGGGCAACCCTGGGCATGGCATGGGGCTTCAGGGCGCCTGGACCCGCCCACTTCCGCTTTGGGGGCCAGCAACAGTTGCCAGGGCAACCCTGGGCATGGCAGGGGGCTTCAGGGCGCCTGGACCCGCCCACTTCCGCTTTGGGGGCCAGCAACAGTTGCCAGGGCAACCCTGGGCATGGCAGGGGGCTTAAGGGCGCCTGGACACGCCCACTTTCGCTTTGGTAGACAGCAACAGTTGCCAGGGCAACCCTGGGCATGGCTGGGGGCTTAAGGGCGCCTGGACCCGCCCTCTTCCGCTTTGGGGGCCAGCAACTGTTGCCATGGCAACCCTGGGCATGGCAGGGGGCTTAAGGGCGCCTGGACACGCCCACTTCCGCTTTGGTAGACAGCAACAGTTGCCAGGGCAACCCTGGGCATGGCAGGGGGCTTCAGTGGGCCTGTACCCGCCCACTTCCGCTTTGGGGGCCAGCAACAGTTGCCAGGGCAACCCTGGGCATGGCAGGGGGCTTCAGGGCGCCTGGACCAGCCCACTTCCGCTTTGGGGGCCAGCAACTGTTGCCAGGGCAACCCTGGGCATGGCAGGGGGCTTAAGGGCGCCTGGACCCGCCCACTTCCGCTTTGGGGGACAGCAACAGTTGCCAGGGCAACCCTGGGCATGGCATGGGGCTTCAGGGCGCCTGGACCCGCCCACTTCCGCTTTGGGGGCCAGCAACAGTTGCCAGGGCAACCCTGGGCATGGCAGGGGGCTTCAGGGCGCCTGGACCCGCCCACTTCCGCTTTGGGGGCCAGCAACAGTTGCCAGGGCAACCCTGGGCATGGCAGGGGGCTTCAGGGCGCCTGGACCCGCCCACTTCCGCTTTGGGGGCCAGCAACAGTTGCCAGGGCAACCCTGGGCATGGCAGGGGGCTGCAGTGGGCCTGGACCCGCCCACTTCCGCTTTGGGGGCCAGCAACAGTTGCCATGGCAACCCTGGGCATGGCAGGTGGCTTCAGGGCGCCTGAAACCGCCCACTTCCGCTTTGGGGGCCAGCAACAGTTGCCAGGGCAACCCTGGGCATGGCAGGGGGCTTCAGGGCGCCTGGACCCGCCCACTTCCGCTTTGGGGGCCAGCAACAGTTGCCAGGGCAACCCTGGGCATGGCAGGGGGCTGCAGTGGGCCTGGACCCGCCCACTTCCGCTTTGGGGGCCAGCAACAGTTGCCATGGCAACCCTGGGCATGGCAGGGGGCTTCAGGGCGCCTGGACCCGCCCACTTCCGCTTTGGGGGCCAGCAACAGTTGCCAGGGCAACCCTGGGCATGGCAGGGGGCTTAAGGGCGCCTGGACCCGCCCACTTCCGCTTTGGGGGCCAGCAACAGTTGCTAGGGCAACCCTGGGCATGGCAGGGGGCTTCAGGGCGCCTGGACCAGCCCACTTCCGCTTTGGGGGCCAGCAACTGTTGCAAGGGCAACCCTGGGCATGGCTGGGGGCTTAAGGGCGCCTGGACCCGCCCTCTTCCGCTTTGGGGGCCAGCAACTGTTGCCATGGCAACCCTGGGCATGGCAGGTGGCTTAAGGGCGCCTGAAACCGCCCACTTCCGCTTTGGGGGCCAGCAACAGTTGCCAGGGCAACCCTGGGCATGGCAGGGGGCTTCAGGGCGCCTGGACCCGCCCACTTCCGCTTTGGGGGCCAGCAACAGTTGCCAGGGCAACCCTGGGCATGGCAGGGGGCTTAAGGGCGCCTGGACACGCCCACTTTCGCTTTGGTAGACAGCAACAGTTGCCAGGGCAACCCTGGGCATGGCTGGGGGCTTAAGGGCGCCTGGACCCGCCCTCTTCCGCTTTGGGGGCCAGCAACTGTTGCCATGGCAACCCTGGGCATGGCAGGTGGCTTAAGGGCGCCTGAAACCGCCCACTTCCGCTTTGGGGGCCAGCAACAGTTGCCAGGGCAACCCTGGGCATGGCAGGGGGCTTCAGGGCGCCTGGACCCGCCCACTTCCGCTTTGGGGGACAGCAACAGTTGCCATGGCAACCCTGGGCATGGCAGGTGGCTTAAGGGCGCCTGAAACCGCCCACTTCCGCTTTGGGGGCCAGCAACAGTTGCCAGGGCAACCCTGGGCATGGCAGGGGGCTTCAGGGCGCCTGGACCCGCCCACTTCCGCTTTGGGGGCCAGCAACAGTTGCCAGGGCAACCCTGGGCATGGCAGGGGGCTTAAGGGCGCCTGGACCCGCCCACTTCCGCTTTGGGGGCCAGCAACAGTTGCCAGGGCAACCCTGGGCATGGCAGAGGGCTTCAGTGGGCCTGGACCCGCCCACTTCCGCTTTGGGGGCCAGCAACAGTTGCCAGGGCAACCCTGTGCATGGCAGAGGGCTTCAGTGGGCCTGGACCCGCCCACTTCCGCTTTGGGGGCCAGCAACAGTTGCCAGGGCAACCCTGTGCATGGCAGGGGGCTTCAGGGCCCCTGGACCCGCCCACTTCCGCTTTGGGGGCCAGCAACAGTTGCCTGGGCAACCCTGGGCATGGCAGGGTGCTTCAGTGGGCCTGGACCCGCCCACTTCCGCTTTGGGGGACAGCAACAGTTGCCAGGGCAACCCTGGGCATGGCAGGGGGCTTCAGGGCGCCTGGACCCGCCCACTTCCGCTTTGGGGGCCAGCAACAGTTGCCAGGGCAACCCTGGGCATGGCAGGGGGCTTAAGGGCGCCTGGACACGCCCACTTCCGCTTTGGTAGACAGCAACAGTTGCCAGGGCAACCCTGGGCATGGCTGGGGGCTTAAGGGCGCCTGGACCCGCCCTCTTCCGCTTTGGGGGCCAGCAACTGTTGCCATGGCAACCCTGGGCATGGCAGGTGGCTTAAGGGCGCCTGAAACCGCCCACTTCCGCTTTGGGGGCCAGCAACAGTTGCCAGGGCAACCCTGGGCATGGCAGGGGGCTTCAGGGCGCCTGGACCCGCCCACTTCCGCTTTGGGGGCCAGCAACAGTTGCCAGGGCAACCCTGGGCATGGCAGGTGGCTTCATTGGGCCTGTACCCGCCCACTTCCGCTTTGGGGGCCAGCAACAGTTGCCAGGGCAACCCTGGGCATGGCAGGGGGCTTCAGTGGGCCTGTACCCGCCCACTTCCGCTTTGGGGGCCAGCAACATGGCATGGGGGTTCAGGGCGCCTGGACCCGCCCACTTCCGCTTTGGGGGCCAGCAACAGTTGCCAGGGCAACCCTGGGCATGGCAGGGGGCTTCAGGGCGCCTGGACCCGCCCACTTCCGCTTTGGGGGCCAGCAACAGTTGCCAGGGCAACCCTGGGCATGGCAGGGGGCTTCAGGGCGCCTGGACCCGCCCACTTCCGCTTTGGGGGCCAGCAACAGTTGCCAGGGCAACCCTGGGCATGGCAGGGGGCTGCAGTGGGCCTGGACCCGCCCACTTCCGCTTTGGGGGCCAGCAACAGTTGCCATGGCAACCCTGGGCATGGCAGGTGGCTTCAGGGCGCCTGAAACCGCCCACTTCCGCTTTGGGGGCCAGCAACAGTTGCCAGGGCAACCCTGGGCATGGCAGGGGGCTTCAGGGCGCCTGGACCCGCCCACTTCCGCTTTGGGGGCCAGCAACAGTTGCCAGGGCAACCCTGGGCATGGCAGGGGGCTGCAGTGGGCCTGGACCCGCCCACTTCCGCTTTGGGGGCCAGCAACAGTTGCCATGGCAACCCTGGGCATGGCAGGTGGCTTCAGGGCGCCTGAAACCGCCCACTTCCGCTTTGGGGGCCAGCAACAGTTGCCAGGGCAACCCTGGGCATGGCAGGGGGCTTCAGGGCGCCTGGACCCGCCCACTTCCGCTTTGGGGGCCAGCAACAGTTGCCAGGGCAACCCTGGGCATGGCAGGGGGCTTAAGGGCGCCTGGACCCGCCCACTTCCGCTTTGGGGGCCAGCAACAGTTGCTAGGGCAACCCTGGGCATGGCAGGGGGCTTCAGGGCGCCTGGACCAGCCCACTTCCGCTTTGGGGGCCAGCAACTGTTGCAAGGGCAACCCTGGGCATGGCTGGGGGCTTAATGGCGCCTGGACCCGCCCTCTTCCGCTTTGGGGGCCAGCAACTGTTGCCATGGCAACCCTGGGCATGGCAGGTGGCTTAAGGGCGCCTGAAACCGCCCACTTCCGCTTTGGGGGCCAGCAACAGTTGCCAGGGCAACCCTGGGCATGGCAGGGGGCTTCAGGGCGCCTGGACCCGCCCACTTCCGCTTTGGGGGCCAGCAACAGTTGCCAGGGCAACCCTGGGCATGGCAGGGGGCTTAAGGGCGCCTGGACACGCCCACTTTCGCTTTGGTAGACAGCAACAGTTGCCAGGGCAACCCTGGGCATGGCTGGGGGCTTAAGGGCGCCTGGACCCGCCCTCTTCCGCTTTGGGGGCCAGCAACTGTTGCCATGGCAACCCTGGGCATGGCAGGTGGCTTAAGGGCGCCTGAAACCGCCCACTTCCGCTTTGGGGGCCAGCAACAGTTGCCAGGGCAACCCTGGGCATGGCAGGGGGCTTCAGGGCGCCTGGACCCGCCCACTTCCGCTTTGGGGGACAGCAACAGTTGCCAGGGCAACCCTGGGCATGGCAGGGGGCTTCAGGGCGCCTGGACCCGCCAACTTCCGCTTTGGGGGCCAGCAACAGTTGCCAGGGCAACCCTGGGCATGGCAGGGGGCTTAAGGGCGCCTGGACCCGCCCACTTCCGCTTTGGGGGCCAGCAACAGTTGCCAGGGCAACCCTGGGCATGGCAGAGGGCTTCAGTGGGCCTGGACCCGCCAACTTCCGCTTTGGGGGCCAGCAACAGTTGCCAGGGCAACCCTGGGCATGGCAGGGGGCTTAAGGGCGCCTGGACCCGCCCACTTCCGCTTTGGGGGCCAGCAACAGTTGCCAGGGCAACCCTGGGCATGGCAGAGGGCTTCAGTGGGCCTGGACCCGCCCACTTCCGCTTTGGGGGCCAGCAACAGTTGCCAGGGCAACCCTGTGCATGGCAGAGGGCTTCAGTGGGCCTGGACCCGCCCACTTCCGCTTTGGGGGCCAGCAACAGTTGCCAGGGCAACCCTGTGCATGGCAGGGGGCTTCAGGGCCCCTGGACCCGCCCACTTCCGCTTTGGGGGCCAGCAACAGTTGCCTGGGCAACCCTGGGCATGGCAGGGTGCTTCAGTGGGCCTGGACCCGCCCACTTCCGCTTTGGGGGCCAGCAACTGTTGCCATGGCAACCCTGGGCATGGCAGATGGCTTAAGGGCGCCTGGACCCGCCCACTTCCGCTTTGGGGGCCAGCAACAGTTGCCAGGGCAACCCTGGGCATGGCAGGGGGCTTCAGGGCGCCTGGACCAGCCCACTTCCGCTTTGGGGGCCAGCAACTGTTGCCAGGGCAACCCTGGGCATGGCAGGGGGCTTAAGGGCGCCTGGACCCGCCCACTTCCGCTTTGGGGGACAGCAACAGTTGCCAGGGCAACCCTGGGCATGGCATGGGGCTTCAGGGCGCCTGGACCCGCCCACTTCCGCTTTGGGGGCCAGCAACAGTTGCCAGGGCAACCCTGGGCATGGCAGGGGGCTTCAGGGCGCCTGGACCCGCCCACTTCCGCTTTGGGGGCCAGCAACAGTTGCCAGGGCAACCCTGGGCATGGCAGGGGGCTTAAGGGCGCCTGGACACGCCCACTTTCGCTTTGGTAGACAGCAACAGTTGCCAGGGCAACCCTGGGCATGGCTGGGGGCTTAAGGGCGCCTGGACCCGCCCTCTTCCGCTTTGGGGGCCAGCAACTGTTGCCATGGCAACCCTGGGCATGGCAGGTGGCTTAAGGGCGCCTGAAACCGCCCACTTCCGCTTTGGGGGCCAGCAACAGTTGCCAGGGCAACCCTGGGCATGGCAGGGGGCTTCAGGGCGCCTGGACCCGCCCACTTCCGCTTTGGGGGACAGCAACAGTTGCCAGGGCAACCCTGGGCATGGCAGGGGGCTTCAGGGCGCCTGGACCCGCCCACTTCCGCTTTGGGGGCCAGCAACAGTTGCCAGGGCAACCCTGGGCATGGCAGGGGGCTTAAGGGCGCCTGGACACGCCCACTTCCGCTTTGGTAGACAGCAACAGTTGCCAGGGCAACCCTGGGCATGGCTGGGGGCTTAAGGGCGCCTGGACCCGCCCTCTTCCGCTTTGGGGGCCAGCAACTGTTGCCATGGCAACCCTGGGCATGGCAGGTGGCTTAAGGGCGCCTGAAACCGCCCACTTCCGCTTTGGGGGCCAGCAACAGTTGCCAGGGCAACCCTGGGCATGGCAGGGGGCTTCAGGGCGCCTGGACCCGCCCACTTCCGCTTTGGGGGCCAGCAACAGTTGCCAGGGCAACCCTGGGCATGGCAGGTGGCTTCATTGGGCCTGTACCCGCCCACTTCCGCTTTGGGGGCCAGCAACAGTTGCCAGGGCAACCCTGGGCATGGCAGGGGGCTTCAGTGGGCCTGTACCCGCCCACTTCCGCTTTGGGGGCCAGCAACAGTTGCCAGGGCAACCCTGGGCATGGCAGGGGGCTTAAGGGCGCCTGGACCCGCCCACTTCCGCTTTGGGGGCCAGCAACAGTTGCTAGGGCAACCCTGGGCATGGCAGGGGGCTTCAGGGCGCCTGGACCAGCCCACTTCCGCTTTGGGGGCCAGCAACTGTTGCAAGGGCAACCCTGGGCATGGCAGGGGGCTTAAGGGCGCCTGGACCCGCCCACTTCCGCTTTGGGGGACAGCAACAGTTGCCAGGGCAACCCTGGGCATGGCAGGGGGCTTAAGGGCGCCTGGACCCGCCCACTTCCGCTTTGGGGGACAGCAACAGTTGCCAGGGCAACCCTGGGCATGGCAGGGGGCTTAAGGGCGCCTGGACCCGCCCACTTCCGCTTTGGGGGCCAGCAACAGTTGCTAGGGCAACCCTGGGCATGGCAGGGGGCTTCAGGGCGCCTGGACCAGCCCACTTCCGCTTTGGGGGCCAGCAACTGTTGCAAGGGCAACCCTGGGCATGGCAGGGGGCTTAAGGGCGCCTGGACCCGCCCACTTCCGCTTTGGGGGACAGCAACAGTTGCCAGGGCAACCCTGGGCATGGCAGGGGGCTTAAGGGCGCCTGGACCCGCCCACTTCCGCTTTGGGGGACAGCAACAGTTGCCAGGGCAACCCTGGGCATGGCAGGGGGCTTAAGGGCGCCTGGACACGCCCACTTCCGCTTTGGTAGACAGCAACAGTTGCCAGGGCAACCCTGGGCATGGCAGGGGGCTTCAGTGGGCCTGTACCCGCCCACTTCCGCTTTGGGGGCCAGCAACAGTTGCCAGGGCAACCCTGGGCATGGCAGGGGGCTTAAGGGCGCCTTGACCCGCCCACTTCCGCTTTGGGGGCCAGCAACAGTTGCCAGGGCAACCCTGGGCATGGCAGGGGGCTTCAGGGCGCCTGGACCAGCCCACTTCCGCTTTGGGGGCCAGCAACTGTTGCCAGGGCAACCCTGGGCATGGCAGGGGGCTTAAGGGCGCCTGGACCCGCCCACTTCCGCTTTGGGGGACAGCAACAGTTGCCAGGGCAACCCTGGGCATGGCATGGGGCTTCAGGGCGCCTGGACCCGCCCACTTCCGCTTTGGGGGCCAGCAACAGTTGCCAGGGCAACCCTGGGCATGGCAGGGGGCTTCAGGGCGCCTGGACCCGCCCACTTCCGCTTTGGGGGCCAGCAACAGTTGCCAGGGCAACCCTGGGCATGGCAGGGGGCTTCAGGGCGCCTGGACCCGCCCACTTCCGCTTTGGGGGCCAGCAACAGTTGCCAGGGCAACCCTGGGCATGGCAGGGGGCTGCAGTGGGCCTGGACCCGCCCACTTCCGCTTTGGGGGCCAGCAACAGTTGCCATGGCAACCCTGGGCATGGCAGGTGGCTTCAGGGCGCCTGAAACCGCCCACTTCCGCTTTGGGGGCCAGCAACAGTTGCCAGGGCAACCCTGGGCATGGCAGGGGGCTTCAGGGCGCCTGGACCCGCCCACTTCCGCTTTGGGGGCCAGCAACAGTTGCCAGGGCAACCCTGGGCATGGCAGGGGGCTGCAGTGGGCCTGGACCCGCCCACTTCCGCTTTGGGGGCCAGCAACAGTTGCCATGGCAACCCTGGGCATGGCAGGTGGCTTCAGGGCGCCTGAAACCGCCCACTTCCGCTTTGGGGGCCAGCAACAGTTGCCAGGGCAACCCTGGGCATGGCAGGGGGCTTCAGGGCGCCTGGACCCGCCCACTTCCGCTTTGGGGGCCAGCAACAGTTGCCAGGGCAACCCTGGGCATGGCAGGGGGCTTAAGGGCGCCTGGACCCGCCCACTTCCGCTTTGGGGGCCAGCAACAGTTGCTAGGGCAACCCTGGGCATGGCAGGGGGCTTCAGGGCGCCTGGACCAGCCCACTTCCGCTTTGGGGGCCAGCAACTGTTGCCATGGCAACCCTGGGCATGGCAGGTGGCTTAAGGGCGCCTGAAACCGCCCACTTCCGCTTTGGGGGCCAGCAACAGTTGCCAGGGCAACCCTGGGCATGGCAGGGGGCTTCAGGGCGCCTGGACCCGCCCACTTCCGCTTTGGGGGCCAGCAACAGTTGCCAGGGCAACCCTGGGCATGGCAGGGGGCTTAAGGGCGCCTGGACACGCCCACTTTCGCTTTGGTAGACAGCAACAGTTGCCAGGGCAACCCTGGGCATGGCTGGGGGCTTAAGGGCGCCTGGACCCGCCCTCTTCCGCTTTGGGGGCCAGCAACTGTTGCCATGGCAACCCTGGGCATGGCAGGTGGCTTAAGGGCGCCTGAAACCGCCCACTTCCGCTTTGGGGGCCAGCAACAGTTGCCAGGGCAACCCTGGGCATGGCAGGGGGCTTCAGGGCGCCTGGACCCGCCCACTTCCGCTTTGGGGGACAGCAACAGTTGCCAGGGCAACCCTGGGCATGGCAGGGGGCTTCAGGGCGCCTGGACCCGCCAACTTCCGCTTTGGGGGCCAGCAACAGTTGCCAGGGCAACCCTGGGCATGGCAGGGGGCTTAAGGGCGCCTGGACACGCCCACTTCCGCTTTGGTAGACAGCAACAGTTGCCAGGGCAACCCTGGGCATGGCTGGGGGCTTAAGGGCGCCTGGACCCGCCCTCTTCCGCTTTGGGGGCCAGCAACTGTTGCCATGGCAACCCTGGGCATGGCAGGTGGCTTAAGGGCGCCTGAAACCGCCCACTTCCGCTTTGGGGGCCAGCAACAGTTGCCAGGGCAACCCTGGGCATGGCAGGGGGCTTCAGGGCGCCTGGACCCGCCCACTTCCGCTTTGGGGGCCAGCAACAGTTGCCAGGGCAACCCTGGGCATGGCAGGGGGCTTAAGGGCGCCTGGACCCGCCCACTTCCGCTTTGGGGGCCAGCAACAGTTGCCAGGGCAACCCTGGGCATGGCAGAGGGCTTCAGTGGGCCTGGACCCGCCCACTTCCGCTTTGGGGGCCAGCAACAGTTGCCAGGGCAACCCTGTGCATGGCAGAGGGCTTCAGTGGGCCTGGACCCGCCCACTTCCGCTTTGGGGGCCAGCAACAGTTGCCAGGGCAACCCTGTGCATGGCAGGGGGCTTCAGGGCCCCTGGACCCGCCCACTTCCGCTTTGGGGGCCAGCAACAGTTGCCAGGGCAACCCTGGGCATGGCAGGGGGCTGCAGTGGGCCTGGACCCGCCCACTTCCGCTTTGGGGGCCAGCAACAGTTGCCAGGGCAACCCTGGGCATGGCAGGGGGCTTAAGGGCGCCTGGACCCGCCCACTTCCGCTTTGGGGGACAGCAACAGTTGCCAGGGCAACCCTGGGCATGGCAGGGGGCTTAAGGGCGCCTGGACCCGCCCACTTCCGCTTTGGGGGCCAGCAACAGTTGCTAGGGCAACCCTGGGCATGGCAGGGGGCTTCAGGGCGCCTGGACCAGCCCACTTCCGCTTTGGGGGCCAGCAACTGTTGCAAGGGCAACCCTGGGCATGGCAGGGGGCTTAAGGGCGCCTGGACCCGCCCACTTCCGCTTTGGGGGACAGCAACAGTTGCCAGGGCAACCCTGGGCATGGCAAGGGGCTTAAGGGCGCCTGGACCCGCCCACTTCCGCTTTGGGGGACAGCAACAGTTGCCAGGGCAACCCTGGGCATGGCAGGGGGCTTAAGGGCGCCTGGACACGCCCACTTCCGCTTTGGTAGACAGCAACAGTTGCCAGGGCAACCCTGGGCATGGCAGGGGGCTTCAGTGGGCCTGTACCCGCCCACTTCCGCTTTGGGGGCCAGCAACAGTTGCCAGGGCAACCCTGGGCATGGCAGGGGGCTTAAGGGCGCCTTGACCCGCCCACTTCCGCTTTGGGGGCCAGCAACAGTTGCCAGGGCAACCCTGGGCATGGCAGGGGGCTTCAGGGCGCCTGGACCAGCCCACTTCCGCTTTGGGGGCCAGCAACTGTTGCCAGGGCAACCCTGGGCATGGCAGGGGGCTTAAGGGCGCCTGGACCCGCCCACTTCCGCTTTGGGGGACAGCAACAGTTGCCAGGGCAACCCTGGGCATGGCATGGGGCTTCAGGGCGCCTGGACCCGCCCACTTCCGCTTTGGGGGCCAGCAACAGTTGCCAGGGCAACCCTGGGCATGGCAGGGGGCTTCAGGGCGCCTGGACCCGCCCACTTCCGCTTTGGGGGCCAGCAACAGTTGCCAGGGCAACCCTGGGCATGGCAGGGGGCTTCAGGGCGCCTGGACCCGCCCACTTCCGCTTTGGGGGCCAGCAACAGTTGCCAGGGCAACCCTGGGCATGGCAGGGGGCTGCAGTGGGCCTGGACCCGCCCACTTCCGCTTTGGGGGCCAGCAACAGTTGCCATGGCAACCCTGGGCATGGCAGGTGGCTTCAGGGCGCCTGAAACCGCCCACTTCCGCTTTGGGGGCCAGCAACAGTTGCCAGGGCAACCCTGGGCATGGCAGGGGGCTTCAGGGCGCCTGGACCCGCCCACTTCCGCTTTGGGGGCCAGCAACAGTTGCCAGGGCAACCCTGGGCATGGCAGGGGGCTGCAGTGGGCCTGGACCCGCCCACTTCCGCTTTGGGGGCCAGCAACAGTTGCCATGGCAACCCTGGGCATGGCAGGTGGCTTCAGGGCGCCTGAAACCGCCCACTTCCGCTTTGGGGGCCAGCAACAGTTGCCAGGGCAACCCTGGGCATGGCAGGGGGCTTCAGGGCGCCTGGACCCGCCCACTTCCGCTTTGGGGGCCAGCAACAGTTGCCAGGGCAACCCTGGGCATGGCAGGGGGCTTAAGGGCGCCTGGACCCGCCCACTTCCGCTTTGGGGGCCAGCAACAGTTGCTAGGGCAACCCTGGGCATGGCAGGGGGCTTCAGGGCGCCTGGACCAGCCCACTTCCGCTTTGGGGGCCAGCAACTGTTGCAAGGGCAACCCTGGGCATGGCAGGGGGCTTAAGGGCGCCTGGACCCGCCCACTTCCGCTTTGGGGGACAGCAACAGTTGCCAGGGCAACCCTGGGCATGGCAGGGGGCTTAAGGGCGCCTGGACACGCCCACTTCCGCTTTGGTAGACAGCAACAGTTGCCAGGGCAACCCTGGGCATGGCTGGGGGCTTAAGGGCGCCTGGACCCGCCCTCTTCCGCTTTGGGGGCCAGCAACTGTTGCCATGGCAACCATGGCATGGCAGGTGGCTTAAGGGCGCCTGAAACCGCCCACTTCCGCTTTGGGGGCCAGCAACAGTTGCCAGGGCAACCCTGGGCATGGCAGGGGGCTTCAGGGCGCCTGGACCCGCCCACTTCCGCTTTGGGGGCCAGCAACAGTTGCCAGGGCAACCCTGGGCATGGCAGGTGGCTTCAGTGGGCCTGTACCCGCCCACTTCCGCTTTGGGGGCCAGCAACAGTTGCCAGGGCAACCCTGGGCATGGCAGGGGGCTTCAGTGGGCCTGTACCCGCCCACTTCCGCTTTGGGGGCCAGCAACAGTTGCCAGGGCAACCCTGGGCATGGCAGGGGGCTTAAGGGCGCCTGGACCCGCCCACTTCCGCTTTGGGGGCCAGCAACAGTTGCCAGGGCAACCCTGGGCATGGCAGGGGGCTTCAGGGCGCCTGGACCCGCCCACTTCCGCTTTGGGGGCCAGCAACAGTTGCCAGGGCAACCCTGGGCATGGCAGGGGGCTTAAGGGCGCCTGGACCCGCCCACTTCCGCTTTGGGGGCCAGCAACAGTTGCCAGGGCAACCCTGGGCATGGCAGAGGGCTTCAGTGGGCCTGGACCCGCCCACTTCCGCTTTGGGGGCCAGCAACAGTTGCCAGGGCAACCCTGTGCATGGCAGAGGGCTTCAGTGGGCCTGGACCCGCCCACTTCCGCTTTGGGGGCCAGCAACAGTTGCCAGGGCAACCCTGTGCATGGCAGGGGGCTTCAGGGCCCCTGGACCCGCCCACTTCCGCTTTGGGGGCCAGCAACAGTTGCCTGGGCAACCCTGGGCATGGCAGGGTGCTTCAGTGGGCCTGGACCCGCCCACTTCCGCTTTGGGGGTCAGCAACTGTTGCCATGGCAACCCTGGGCATGGCAGATGGCTTAAGGGCGCCTGGACCCGCCCACTTCCGCTTTGGGGGCCAGCAACAGTTGCCAGGGCAACCCTGGGCATGGCAGGTGGCTTAAGGGCGCCTGGACCCGCCCACTTCCGCTTTGGGGGGCCAGCAACAGTTGCCAGGGCAACCCTGGGCATAGCAGGGGGCTTCAGTGGGCCTGGACCCGCCCACTTCCGCTTTGGGGGCCAGCAACAGTTGCCAGGGCAACCCTGGGCATGGCAGGGGGCTTCAGGGCGCCTGGACCCGCCCACTTCCGCTTTGGGGGGCCAGCAACAGTTGCCAGGGCAACCCTGGGCATGGCAGGTGGCTTCAGTGGGCCTGTACCCGCCCACTTCCGCTTTGGGGGCCAGCAACAGTTGCCAGGGCAACCCTGGGCATGGCAGGGGGCTTCAGTGGGCCTGTACCCGCCCACTTCCGCTTTGGGGGCCAGCAACAGTTGCCAGGGCAACCCTGGGCATGGCAGGGGGCTTAAGGGCGCCTGGACCCGCCCACTTCCGCTTTGGGGGCCAGCAACAGTTGCTAGGGCAACCCTGGGCATGGCAGGGGGCTTCAGGGCGCCTGGACCAGCCCACTTCCGCTTTGGGGGCCAGCAACTGTTGCAAGGGCAACCCTGGGCATGGCAGGGGGCTTAAGGGCGCCTGGACCCGCCCACTTCCGCTTTGGGGGACAGCAACAGTTGCCAGGGCAACCCTGGGCATGGCAGGGGGCTTAAGGGCGCCTGGACACGCCCACTTCCGCTTTGGTAGACAGCAACAGTTGCCAGGGCAACCCTGGGCATGGCTGGGGGCTTAAGGGCGCCTGGACCCGCCCTCTTCCGCTTTGGGGGCCAGCAACTGTTGCCATGGCAACCCTGGGCATGGCAGGTGGCTTAAGGGCACCTGAAACCGCCCACTTCCGCTTTGGGGGCCAGCAACAGTTGCCAGGGCAACCCTGGGCATGGCAGGGGGCTTCAGGGCGCCTGGACCCGCCCACTTCCGCTTTGGGGGCCAGCAACAGTTGCCAGGGCAACCCTGGGCATGGCAGGGGGCTTAAGGGCGCCTGGACCCGCCCACTTCCGCTTTGGGGGCCAGCAACAGTTGCCAGGGCAACCCTGGGCATGGCAGAGGGCTCCAGTGGGCCTGGACCCGCCCACTTCCGCTTTGGGGGCCAGCAACAGTTGCCAGGGCAACCCTGTGCATGGCAGGGGGCTTCAGTGGGCCTGGACCCGCCCACTTCCGCTTTGGGGGCCAGCAACAGTTGCCAGGGCAACCCTGGGCATGGCATGGGGCTTCAGGGCGCCTGGACCCGCCCACTTCCGCTTTGGGGGAGAGCAACAGCTGCAAGGGCAACCCTGGGCATGGCTCGAGGCTTCAGGGCCTCTGGACCCGCCCACTTCCGCTTTGGCGGCCAGCAACAGTTGCCAGGGCAACCCTGGGCATGGCAGGGGGCTTCAGTGGGCCTGGACCCGCCCACTTCCGCTTTGGGGGCCAGCAACTGTTGCCAGGGCAACCCTGGGCATGGCAGGGGGCTTAAGGGCGCCTGGACCCGCCCACTTCCGCTTTGGGGGCCAGCAACAGTTGCCAGGGCAACCCTGGGCATGGCAGGGGGCTGCAGTGGGCCTGGACCCGCCCACTTCCGCTTTGGGGGCCAGCAACAGTTGCCATGGCAACCCTGGGCATGGCAGGTGGCTTCAGGGCGCCTGAAACCGCCCACTTCCGCTTTGGGGGCCAGCAACAGTTGCCAGGGCAACCCTGGGCATGGCAGGGGGCTTCAGGGCGCCTGGACCCGCCCACTTCCGCTTTGGGGGCCAGCAACAGTTGCCAGGGCAACCCTGGGCATGGCAGGGGGCTTAAGGGCGCCTGGACCCGCCCACTTCCGCTTTGGGGGCCAGCAACAGTTGCTAGGGCAACCCTGGGCATGGCAGGGGGCTTCAGGGCGCCTGGACCAGCCCACTTCCGCTTTGGGGGCCAGCAACTGTTGCAAGGGCAACCCTGGGCATGGCAGGGGGCTTAAGGGCGCCTGGACCCGCCCACTTCCGCTTTGGGGGACAGCAACAGTTGCCAGGGCAACCCTGGGCATGGCAGGGGGCTTAAGGGCGCCTGGACACGCCCACTTCCGCTTTGGTAGACAGCAACAGTTGCCAGGGCAACCCTGGGCATGGCTGGGGGCTTAAGGGCGCCTGGACCCGCCCTCTTCCGCTTTGGGGGCCAGCAACTGTTGCCATGGCAACCCTGGGCATGGCAGGTGGCTTAAGGGCGCCTGAAACCGCCCACTTCCGCTTTGGGGGCCAGCAACAGTTGCCAGGGCAACCCTGGGCATGGCAGGGGGCTTCAGGGCGCCTGGACCCGCCCACTTCCGCTTTGGGGGCCAGCAACAGTTGCCAGGGCAACCCTGGGCATGGCAGGTGGCTTCAGTGGGCCTGTACCCGCCCACTTCCGCTTTGGGGGCCAGCAACAGTTGCCAGGGCAACCCTGGGCATGGCAGGGGGCTTCAGTGGGCCTGTACCCGCCCACTTCCGCTTTGGGGGCCAGCAACAGTTGCCAGGGCAACCCTGGGCATGGCAGGGGGCTTAAGGGCGCCTGGACCCGCCCACTTCCGCTTTGGGGGCCAGCAACAGTTGCTAGGGCAACCCTGGGCATGGCAGGGGGCTTCAGGGCGCCTGGACCAGCCCACTTCCGCTTTGGGGGCCAGCAACTGTTGCAAGGGCAACCCTGGGCATGGCAGGGGGCTTAAGGGCGCCTGGACCCGCCCACTTCCGCTTTGGGGGACAGCAACAGTTGCCAGGGCAACCCTGGGCATGGCAGGGGGCTTAAGGGCGCCTGGACACGCCCACTTCCGCTTTGGTAGACAGCAACAGTTGCCAGGGCAACCCTGGGCATGGCTGGGGGCTTAAGGGCGCCTGGACCCGCCCTCTTCCGCTTTGGGGGCCAGCAACTGTTGCCATGGCAACCCTGGGCATGGCAGGTGGCTTAAGGGCGCCTGAAACCGCCCACTTCCGCTTTGGGGGCCAGCAACAGTTGCCAGGGCAACCCTGGGCATGGCAGGGGGCTTCAGGGCGCCTGGACCCGCCCACTTCCGCTTTGGGGGCCAGCAACAGTTGCCAGGGCAACCCTGGGCATGGCAGGGGGCTTAAGGGCGCCTGGACCCGCCCACTTCCGCTTTGGGGGCCAGCAACAGTTGCCAGGGCAACCCTGGGCATGGCAGAGGGCTTCAGTGGGCCTGGACCCGCCCACTTCCGCTTTGGGGGCCAGCAACAGTTGCCAGGGCAACCCTGTGCATGGCAGAGGGCTTCAGTGGGCCTGGACCCGCCCACTTCCGCTTTGGGGGCCAGCAACAGTTGCCAGGGCAACCCTGTGCATGGCAGGGGGCTTAAGGGCCCCTGGACCCGCCCACTTCCGCTTTGGGGGACAGCAACAGTTGCCAGGGCAACCCTGGGCATGGCAGGGGGCTTAAGGGCGCCTGGACCCGCCCACTTCCGCTTTGGGGGCCAGCAACAGTTGCTAGGGCAACCCTGGGCATGGCAGGGGGCTTCAGGGCGCCTGGACCAGCCCACTTCCGCTTTGGGGGCCAGCAACTGTTGCAAGGGCAACCCTGGGCATGGCAGGGGGCTTAAGGGCGCCTGGACCCGCCCACTTCCGCTTTGGGGGACAGCAACAGTTGCCAGGGCAACCCTGGGCATGGCAAGGGGCTTAAGGGCGCCTGGACCCGCCCACTTCCGCTTTGGGGGACAGCAACAGTTGCCAGGGCAACCCTGGGCATGGCAGGGGGCTTAAGGGCGCCTGGACACGCCCACTTCCGCTTTGGTAGACAGCAACAGTTGCCAGGGCAACCCTGGGCATGGCAGGGGGCTTCAGTGGGCCTGTACCCGCCCACTTCCGCTTTGGGGGCCAGCAACAGTTGCCAGGGCAACCCTGGGCATGGCAGGGGGCTTAAGGGCGCCTTGACCCGCCCACTTCCGCTTTGGGGGCCAGCAACAGTTGCCAGGGCAACCCTGGGCATGGCAGGGGGCTTCAGGGCGCCTGGACCAGCCCACTTCCGCTTTGGGGGCCAGCAACTGTTGCCAGGGCAACCCTGGGCATGGCAGGGGGCTTAAGGGCGCCTGGACCCGCCCACTTCCGCTTTGGGGGACAGCAACAGTTGCCAGGGCAACCCTGGGCATGGCATGGGGCTTCAGGGCGCCTGGACCCGCCCACTTCCGCTTTGGGGGCCAGCAACAGTTGCCAGGGCAACCCTGGGCATGGCAGGGGGCTTCAGGGCGCCTGGACCCGCCCACTTCCGCTTTGGGGGCCAGCAACAGTTGCCAGGGCAACCCTGGGCATGGCAGGGGGCTTCAGGGCGCCTGGACCCGCCCACTTCCGCTTTGGGGGCCAGCAACAGTTGCCAGGGCAACCCTGGGCATGGCAGGGGGCTGCAGTGGGCCTGGACCCGCCCACTTCCGCTTTGGGGGCCAGCAACAGTTGCCATGGCAACCCTGGGCATGGCAGGTGGCTTCAGGGCGCCTGAAACCGCCCACTTCCGCTTTGGGGGCCAGCAACAGTTGCCAGGGCAACCCTGGGCATGGCAGGGGGCTTCAGGGCGCCTGGACCCGCCCACTTCCGCTTTGGGGGCCAGCAACAGTTGCCAGGGCAACCCTGGGCATGGCAGGGGGCTGCAGTGGGCCTGGACCCGCCCACTTCCGCTTTGGGGGCCAGCAACAGTTGCCATGGCAACCCTGGGCATGGCAGGTGGCTTCAGGGCGCCTGAAACCGCCCACTTCCGCTTTGGGGGCCAGCAACAGTTGCCAGGGCAACCCTGGGCATGGCAGGGGGCTTCAGGGCGCCTGGACCCGCCCACTTCCGCTTTGGGGGCCAGCAACAGTTGCCAGGGCAACCCTGGGCATGGCAGGGGGCTTAAGGGCGCCTGGACCCGCCCACTTCCGCTTTGGGGGCCAGCAACAGTTGCTAGGGCAACCCTGGGCATGGCAGGGGGCTTCAGGGCGCCTGGACCAGCCCACTTCCGCTTTGGGGGCCAGCAACTGTTGCAAGGGCAACCCTGGGCATGGCAGGGGGCTTAAGGGCGCCTGGACCCGCCCACTTCCGCTTTGGGGGACAGCAACAGTTGCCAGGGCAACCCTGGGCATGGCAGGGGGCTTAAGGGCGCCTGGACACGCCCACTTCCGCTTTGGTAGACAGCAACAGTTGCCAGGGCAACCCTGGGCATGGCTGGGGGCTTAAGGGCGCCTGGACCCGCCCTCTTCCGCTTTGGGGGCCAGCAACTGTTGCCATGGCAACCATGGCATGGCAGGTGGCTTAAGGGCGCCTGAAACCGCCCACTTCCGCTTTGGGGGCCAGCAACAGTTGCCAGGGCAACCCTGGGCATGGCAGGGGGCTTCAGGGCGCCTGGACCCGCCCACTTCCGCTTTGGGGGCCAGCAACAGTTGCCAGGGCAACCCTGGGCATGGCAGGTGGCTTCAGTGGGCCTGTACCCGCCCACTTCCGCTTTGGGGGCCAGCAACAGTTGCCAGGGCAACCCTGGGCATGGCAGGGGGCTTCAGTGGGCCTGTACCCGCCCACTTCCGCTTTGGGGGCCAGCAACAGTTGCCAGGGCAACCCTGGGCATGGCAGGGGGCTTAAGGGCGCCTGGACCCGCCCACTTCCGCTTTGGGGGCCAGCAACAGTTGCCAGGGCAACCCTGGGCATGGCAGGGGGCTTCAGGGCGCCTGGACCCGCCCACTTCCGCTTTGGGGGCCAGCAACAGTTGCCAGGGCAACCCTGGGCATGGCAGGGGGCTTAAGGGCGCCTGGACCCGCCCACTTCCGCTTTGGGGGCCAGCAACAGTTGCCAGGGCAACCCTGGGCATGGCAGAGGGCTTCAGTGGGCCTGGACCCGCCCACTTCCGCTTTGGGGGCCAGCAACAGTTGCCAGGGCAACCCTGTGCATGGCAGAGGGCTTCAGTGGGCCTGGACCCGCCCACTTCCGCTTTGGGGGCCAGCAACAGTTGCCAGGGCAACCCTGTGCATGGCAGGGGGCTTCAGGGCCCCTGGACCCGCCCACTTCCGCTTTGGGGGCCAGCAACAGTTGCCTGGGCAACCCTGGGCATGGCAGGGTGCTTCAGTGGGCCTGGACCCGCCCACTTCCGCTTTGGGGGTCAGCAACTGTTGCCATGGCAACCCTGGGCATGGCAGATGGCTTAAGGGCGCCTGGACCCGCCCACTTCCGCTTTGGGGGCCAGCAACAGTTGCCAGGGCAACCCTGGGCATGGCAGGTGGCTTAAGGGCGCCTGGACCCGCCCACTTCCGCTTTGGGGGCCAGCAACAGTTGCCAGGGCAACCCTGGGCATGGCAGGTGGCTTAAGGGCGCCTGGACCCGCCCACTTCCGCTTTGGGGGGCCAGCAACAGTTGCCAGGGCAACCCTGGGCATAGCAGGGGGCTTCAGTGGGCCTGGACCCGCCCACTTCCGCTTTGGGGGCCAGCAACAGTTGCCAGGGCAACCCTGGGCATGGCAGGGGGCTTCAGGGCGCCTGGACCCGCCCACTTCCGCTTTGGGGGGCCAGCAACAGTTGCCAGGGCAACCCTGGGCATGGCAGGTGGCTTCAGTGGGCCTGTACCCGCCCACTTCCGCTTTGGGGGCCAGCAACAGTTGCCAGGGCAACCCTGGGCATGGCAGGGGGCTTCAGTGGGCCTGTACCCGCCCACTTCCGCTTTGGGGGCCAGCAACAGTTGCCAGGGCAACCCTGGGCATGGCAGGGGGCTTAAGGGCGCCTGGACCCGCCCACTTCCGCTTTGGGGGCCAGCAACAGTTGCTAGGGCAACCCTGGGCATGGCAGGGGGCTTCAGGGCGCCTGGACCAGCCCACTTCCGCTTTGGGGGCCAGCAACTGTTGCAAGGGCAACCCTGGGCATGGCAGGGGGCTTAAGGGCGCCTGGACCCGCCCACTTCCGCTTTGGGGGACAGCAACAGTTGCCAGGGCAACCCTGGGCATGGCAGGGGGCTTAAGGGCGCCTGGACACGCCCACTTCCGCTTTGGTAGACAGCAACAGTTGCCAGGGCAACCCTGGGCATGGCTGGGGGCTTAAGGGCGCCTGGACCCGCCCTCTTCCGCTTTGGGGGCCAGCAACTGTTGCCATGGCAACCCTGGGCATGGCAGGTGGCTTAAGGGCACCTGAAACCGCCCACTTCCGCTTTGGGGGCCAGCAACAGTTGCCAGGGCAACCCTGGGCATGGCAGGGGGCTTCAGGGCGCCTGGACCCGCCCACTTCCGCTTTGGGGGCCAGCAACAGTTGCCAGGGCAACCCTGGGCATGGCAGGGGGCTTAAGGGCGCCTGGACCCGCCCACTTCCGCTTTGGGGGCCAGCAACAGTTGCCAGGGCAACCCTGGGCATGGCAGAGGGCTCCAGTGGGCCTGGACCCGCCCACTTCCGCTTTGGGGGCCAGCAACAGTTGCCAGGGCAACCCTGTGCATGGCAGGGGGCTTCAGTGGGCCTGGACCCGCCCACTTCCGCTTTGGGGGCCAGCAACAGTTGCCAGGGCAACCCTGGGCATGGCATGGGGCTTCAGGGCGCCTGGACCCGCCCACTTCCGCTTTGGGGGAGAGCAACAGCTGCAAGGGCAACCCTGGGCATGGCTCGAGGCTTCAGGGCCTCTGGACCCGCCCACTTCCGCTTTGGCGGCCAGCAACAGTTGCCAGGGCAACCCTGGGCATGGCAGGGGGCTTCAGTGGGCCTGGACCCGCCCACTTCCGCTTTGGGGGCCAGCAACTGTTGCCAGGGCAACCCTGGGCATGGCAGGGGGCTTAAGGGCGCCTGGACCCGCCCACTTCCGCTTTGGGGGCCAGCAACAGTTGCCAGGGCAACCCTGGGCATGGCAGGGGGCTGCAGTGGGCCTGGACCCGCCCACTTCCGCTTTGGGGGCCAGCAACAGTTGCCATGGCAACCCTGGGCATGGCAGGTGGCTTCAGGGCGCCTGAAACCGCCCACTTCCGCTTTGGGGGCCAGCAACAGTTGCCAGGGCAACCCTGGGCATGGCAGGGGGCTTCAGGGCGCCTGGACCCGCCCACTTCCGCTTTGGGGGCCAGCAACAGTTGCCAGGGCAACCCTGGGCATGGCAGGGGGCTTAAGGGCGCCTGGACCCGCCCACTTCCGCTTTGGGGGCCAGCAACAGTTGCTAGGGCAACCCTGGGCATGGCAGGGGGCTTCAGGGCGCCTGGACCAGCCCACTTCCGCTTTGGGGGCCAGCAACTGTTGCAAGGGCAACCCTGGGCATGGCAGGGGGCTTAAGGGCGCCTGGACACGCCCACTTCCGCTTTGGTAGACAGCAACAGTTGCCAGGGCAACCCTGGGCATGGCTGGGGGCTTAAGGGCGCCTGGACCCGCCCTCTTCCGCTTTGGGGGCCAGCAACTGTTGCCATGGCAACCCTGGGCATGGCAGGTGGCTTAAGGGCGCCTGAAACCGCCCACTTCCGCTTTGGGGGCCAGCAACAGTTGCCAGGGCAACCCTGGGCATGGCAGGGGGCTTCAGGGCGCCTGGACCCGCCCACTTCCGCTTTGGGGGCCAGCAACAGTTGCCAGGGCAACCCTGGGCATGGCAGGTGGCTTCAGTGGGCCTGTACCCGCCCACTTCCGCTTTGGGGGCCAGCAACAGTTGCCAGGGCAACCCTGGGCATGGCAGGGGGCTTCAGTGGGCCTGTACCCGCCCACTTCCGCTTTGGGGGCCAGCAACAGTTGCCAGGGCAACCCTGGGCATGGCAGGGGGCTTAAGGGCGCCTGGACCCGCCCACTTCCGCTTTGGGGGCCAGCAACAGTTGCTAGGGCAACCCTGGGCATGGCAGGGGGCTTCAGGGCGCCTGGACCAGCCCACTTCCGCTTTGGGGGCCAGCAACTGTTGCAAGGGCAACCCTGGGCATGGCAGGGGGCTTAAGGGCGCCTGGACCCGCCCACTTCCGCTTTGGGGGACAGCAACAGTTGCCAGGGCAACCCTGGGCATGGCAGGGGGCTTAAGGGCGCCTGGACACGCCCACTTCCGCTTTGGTAGACAGCAACAGTTGCCAGGGCAACCCTGGGCATGGCTGGGGGCTTAAGGGCGCCTGGACCCGCCCTCTTCCGCTTTGGGGGCCAGCAACTGTTGCCATGGCAACCCTGGGCATGGCAGGTGGCTTAAGGGCGCCTGAAACCGCCCACTTCCGCTTTGGGGGCCAGCAACAGTTGCCAGGGCAACCCTGGGCATGGCAGGGGGCTTCAGGGCGCCTGGACCCGCCCACTTCCGCTTTGGGGGCCAGCAACAGTTGCCAGGGCAACCCTGGGCATGGCAGGGGGCTTAAGGGCGCCTGGACCCGCCCACTTCCGCTTTGGGGGCCAGCAACAGTTGCCAGGGCAACCCTGGGCATGGCAGAGGGCTTCAGTGGGCCTGGACCCGCCCACTTCCGCTTTGGGGGCCAGCAACAGTTGCCAGGGCAACCCTGTGCATGGCAGAGGGCTTCAGTGGGCCTGGACCCGCCCACTTCCGCTTTGGGGGCCAGCAACAGTTGCCAGGGCAACCCTGTGCATGGCAGGGGGCTTAAGGGCCCCTGGACCCGCCCACTTCCGCTTTGGGGGCCAGCAACAGTTGCCTGGGCAACCCTGGGCATGGCAGGGTGCTTCAGTGGGCCTGGACCCGCCCACTTCCGCTTTGGGGGCCAGCAACTGTTGCCATGGCAACCCTGGGCATGGCAGATGGCTTAAGGGCGCCTGGACCCGCCCACTTCCGCTTTGGGGGCCAGCAACAGTTGCCAGGGCAACCCTGGGCATGGCAGGTGGCTTAAGGGCGCCTGGACCCGCCCACTTCCGCTTTGGGGGGCCAGCAACAGTTGCCAGGGCAACCCTGGGCATGGCAGGGGGCTTCAGTGGGCCTGGACCCGCCCACTTCCGCTTTGGGGGCCAGCAACAGTTGCCAGGGCAACCCTGGGCATGGCAGGGGGCTTCAGGGCGCCTGGACCCGCCCACTTCCGCTTTGGGGGGCCAGCAACAGTTGCCAGGGCAACCCTGGGCATGGCAGGTGGCTTCAGTGGGCCTGTACCCGCCCACTTCCGCTTTGGGGGCCAGCAACAGTTGCCAGGGCAACCCTGGGCATGGCAGGGGGCTTCAGTGGGCCTGTACCCGCCCACTTCCGCTTTGGGGGCCAGCAACAGTTGCCAGGGCAACCCTGGGCATGGCAGGGGGCTTAAGGGCGCCTGGACCCGCCCACTTCCGCTTTGGGGGCCAGCAACAGTTGCTAGGGCAACCCTGGGCATGGCAGGGGGCTTCAGGGCGCCTGGACCAGCCCACTTCCGCTTTGGGGGCCAGCAACTGTTGCAAGGGCAACCCTGGGCATGGCAGGGGGCTTAAGGGCGCCTGGACCCGCCCACTTCCGCTTTGGGGGACAGCAACAGTTGCCAGGGCAACCCTGGGCATGGCAGGGGGCTTAAGGGCGCCTGGACACGCCCACTTCCGCTTTGGTAGACAGCAACAGTTGCCAGGGCAACCCTGGGCATGGCTGGGGGCTTAAGGGCGCCTGGACCCGCCCTCTTCCGCTTTGGGGGCCAGCAACTGTTGCCATGGCAACCCTGGGCATGGCAGGTGGCTTAAGGGCACCTGAAACCGCCCACTTCCGCTTTGGGGGCCAGCAACAGTTGCCAGGGCAACCCTGGGCATGGCAGGGGGCTTCAGGGCGCCTGGACCAGCCCACTTCCGCTTTGGGGGCCAGCAACTGTTGCCAGGGCAACCCTGGGCATGGCAGGGGGCTTAAGGGCGCCTGGACCCGCCCACTTCCGCTTTGGGTGACAGCAACAGTTGCCAGGGCAACCCTGGGCATGGCATGGGGCTTCAGGGCGCCTGGACCCGCCCACTTCCGTTTGGGGGCCAGCAACAGTTGCCAGGGCAACCCTGGGCATGGCAGGGGGCTTCAGGGCGCCTGGACCCGCCCACTTCCGCTTTGGGGGCCAGCAACAGTTGCCAGGGCAACCCTGGGCATGGCAGGGGGCTTCAGGGCGCCTGGACCCGCCCACTTCCGCTTTGGGGGGCCAGCAACAGTTGCCAGGGCAACCCTGGGCATGGCAGGTGGCTTCAGTGGGCCTGTACCCGCCCACTTCCGCTTTGGGGGCCAGCAACAGTTGCCAGGGCAACCCTGGGCATGGCAGGGGGCTTCAGTGGGCCTGTACCCGCCCACTTCCGCTTTGGGGGCCAGCAACAGTTGCCAGGGCAACCCTGGGCATGGCAGGGGGCTTAAGGGCGCCTGGACCCGCCCACTTCCGCTTTGGGGGCCAGCAACAGTTGCTAGGGCAACCCTGGGCATGGCAGGGGGCTTCAGGGCGCCTGGACCAGCCCACTTCCGCTTTGGGGGCCAGCAACTGTTGCAAGGGCAACCCTGGGCATGGCAGGGGGCTTAAGGGCGCCTGGACCCGCCCACTTCCGCTTTGGGGGACAGCAACAGTTGCCAGGGCAACCCTGGGCATGGCAGGGGGCTTAAGGGCGCCTGGACACGCCCACTTCCGCTTTGGTAGACAGCAACAGTTGCCAGGGCAACCCTGGGCATGGCTGGGGGCTTAAGGGCGCCTGGACCCGCCCTCTTCCGCTTTGGGGGCCAGCAACTGTTGCCATGGCAACCCTGGGCATGGCAGGTGGCTTAAGGGCGCCTGAAACCGCCCACTTCCGCTTTGGGGGCCAGCAACAGTTGCCAGGGCAACCCTGGGCATGGCAGGGGGCTTCAGGGCGCCTGGACCCGCCCACTTCCGCTTTGGGGGCCAGCAACAGTTGCCAGGGCAACCCTGGGCATGGCAGGGGGCTTAAGGGCGCCTGGACCCGCCCACTTCCGCTTTGGGGGCCAGCAACAGTTGCCAGGGCAACCCTGGGCATGGCAGAGGGCTTCAGTGGGCCTGGACCCGCCCACTTCCGCTTTGGGGGCCAGCAACAGTTGCCAGGGCAACCCTGTGCATGGCAGAGGGCTTCAGTGGGCCTGGACCCGCCCACTTCCGCTTTGGGGGCCAGCAACAGTTGCCAGGGCAACCCTGTGCATGGCAGGGGGCTTCAGGGCCCCTGGACCCGCCCACTTCCGCTTTGGGGGCCAGCAACAGTTGCCTGGGCAACCCTGGGCATGGCAGGGTGCTTCAGTGGGCCTGGACCCGCCCACTTCCGCTTTGGGGGCCAGCAACTGTTGCCATGGCAACCCTGGGCATGGCAGATGGCTTAAGGGCGCCTGGACCCGCCCACTTCCGCTTTGGGGGCCAGCAACAGTTGCCAGGGCAACCCTGGGCATGGCAGGTGGCTTAAGGGCGCCTGGACCCGCCCACTTCCGCTTTGGGGGGCCAGCAACAGTTGCCAGGGCAACCCTGGGCATGGCAGGGGGCTTCAGTGGGCCTGGACCCGCCCACTTCCGCTTTGGGGGCCAGCAACAGTTGCCAGGGCAACCCTGGGCATGGCAGGGGGCTTCAGGGCGCCTGGACCCGCCCACTTCCGCTTTGGGGGGCCAGCAACAGTTGCCAGGGCAACCCTGGGCATGGCAGGTGGCTTCAGTGGGCCTGTACCCGCCCACTTCCGCTTTGGGGGCCAGCAACAGTTGCCAGGGCAACCCTGGGCATGGCAGGGGGCTTCAGTGGGCCTGTACCCGCCCACTTCCGCTTTGGGGGCCAGCAACAGTTGCCAGGGCAACCCTGGGCATGGCAGGGGGCTTAAGGGCGCCTGGACCCGCCCACTTCCGCTTTGGGGGCCAGCAACAGTTGCTAGGGCAACCCTGGGCATGGCAGGGGGCTTCAGGGCGCCTGGACCAGCCCACTTCCGCTTTGGGGGCCAGCAACTGTTGCAAGGGCAACCCTGGGCATGGCAGGGGGCTTAAGGGCGCCTGGACCCGCCCACTTCCGCTTTGGGGGACAGCAACAGTTGCCAGGGCAACCCTGGGCATGGCAGGGGGCTTAAGGGCGCCTGGACACGCCCACTTCCGCTTTGGTAGACAGCAACAGTTGCCAGGGCAACCCTGGGCATGGCTGGGGGCTTAAGGGCGCCTGGACCCGCCCTCTTCCGCTTTGGGGGCCAGCAACTGTTGCCATGGCAACCCTGGGCATGGCAGGTGGCTTAAGGGCACCTGAAACCGCCCACTTCCGCTTTGGGGGCCAGCAACAGTTGCCAGGGCAACCCTGGGCATGGCAGGGGGCTTCAGGGCGCCTGGACCCGCCCACTTCCGCTTTGGGGGCCAGCAACAGTTGCCAGGGCAACCCTGGGCATGGCAGGGGGCTTAAGGGCGCCTGGACCCGCCCACTTCCGCTTTGGGGGCCAGCAACAGTTGCCAGGGCAACCCTGGGCATGGCAGAGGGCTTCAGTGGGCCTGGACCCGCCCACTTCCGCTTTGGGGGCCAGCAACAGTTGCCAGGGCAACCCTGTGCATGGCAGGGGGCTTCAGTGGGCCTGGACCCGCCCACTTCCGCTTTGGGGGCCAGCAACAGTTGCCAGGGCAACCCTGGGCATGGCATGGGGCTTCAGGGCGCCTGGACCCGCCCACTTCCGCTTTGGGGGAGAGCAACAGCTGCAAGGGCAACCCTGGGCATGGCTCGAGGCTTCAGGGCCTCTGGACCCGCCCACTTCCGCTTTGGCGGCCAGCAACAGTTGCCAGGGCAACCCTGGGCATGGCAGGGGGCTTCAGTGGGCCTGGACCCGCCCACTTCCGCTTTGGGGGCCAGCAACTGTTGCCAGGGCAACCCTGGGCATGGCAGGGGGCTTAAGGGCGCCTGGACCCGCCCACTTCCGCTTTGGGGGCCAGCAACAGTTGCCAGGGCAACCCTGGGCATGGCAGGGGGCTGCAGTGGGCCTGGACCCGCCCACTTCCGCTTTGGGGGCCAGCAACAGTTGCCATGGCAACCCTGGGCATGGCAGGTGGCTTCAGGGCGCCTGAAACCGCCCACTTCCGCTTTGGGGGCCAGCAACAGTTGCCAGGGCAACCCTGTGCATGGCAGGGGGCTTCAGTGGGCCTGGACCCGCCCACTTCCGCTTTGGGGGCCAGCAACAGTTGCCAGGGCAACCCTGGGCATGGCATGGGGCTTCAGGGCGCCTGGACCCGCCCACTTCCGCTTTGGGGGAGAGCAACAGCTGCAAGGGCAACCCTGGGCATGGCTCGAGGCTTCAGGGCCTCTGGACCCGCCCACTTCCGCTTTGGCGGCCAGCAACAGTTGCCAGGGCAACCCTGGGCATGGCAGGGGGCTTCAGTGGGCCTGGACCCGCCCACTTCCGCTTTGGGGGCCAGCAACTGTTGCCAGGGCAACCCTGGGCATGGCAGGGGGCTTAAGGGCGCCTGGACCCGCCCACTTCCGCTTTGGGGGCCAGCAACAGTTGCCAGGGCAACCCTGGGCATGGCAGGGGGCTGCAGTGGGCCTGGACCCGCCCACTTCCGCTTTGGGGGCCAGCAACAGTTGCCATGGCAACCCTGGGCATGGCAGGTGGCTTCAGGGCGCCTGAAACCGCCCACTTCCGCTTTGGGGGCCAGCAACAGTTGCCAGGGCAACCCTGGGCATGGCAGGGGGCTTCAGGGCGCCTGGACCCGCCCACTTCCGCTTTGGGGGCCAGCAACAGTTGCCAGGGCAACCCTGGGCATGGCAGGGGGCTTAAGGGCGCCTGGACCCGCCCACTTCCGCTTTGGGGGCCAGCAACAGTTGCTAGGGCAACCCTGGGCATGGCAGGGGGCTTCAGGGCGCCTGGACCAGCCCACTTCCGCTTTGGGGGCCAGCAACTGTTGCAAGGGCAACCCTGGGCATGGCAGGGGGCTTAAGGGCGCCTGGACACGCCCACTTCCGCTTTGGTAGACAGCAACAGTTGCCAGGGCAACCCTGGGCATGGCTGGGGGCTTAAGGGCGCCTGGACCCGCCCTCTTCCGCTTTGGGGGCCAGCAACTGTTGCCATGGCAACCCTGGGCATGGCAGGTGGCTTAAGGGCGCCTGAAACCGCCCACTTCCGCTTTGGGGGCCAGCAACAGTTGCCAGGGCAACCCTGGGCATGGCAGGGGGCTTCAGGGCGCCTGGACCCGCCCACTTCCGCTTTGGGGGCCAGCAACAGTTGCCAGGGCAACCCTGGGCATGGCAGGTGGCTTCAGTGGGCCTGTACCCGCCCACTTCCGCTTTGGGGGCCAGCAACAGTTGCCAGGGCAACCCTGGGCATGGCAGGGGGCTTCAGTGGGCCTGTACCCGCCCACTTCCGCTTTGGGGGCCAGCAACAGTTGCCAGGGCAACCCTGGGCATGGCAGGGGGCTTAAGGGCGCCTGGACCCGCCCACTTCCGCTTTGGGGGCCAGCAACAGTTGCTAGGGCAACCCTGGGCATGGCAGGGGGCTTCAGGGCGCCTGGACCAGCCCACTTCCGCTTTGGGGGCCAGCAACTGTTGCAAGGGCAACCCTGGGCATGGCAGGGGGCTTAAGGGCGCCTGGACCCGCCCACTTCCGCTTTGGGGGACAGCAACAGTTGCCAGGGCAACCCTGGGCATGGCAGGGGGCTTAAGGGCGCCTGGACACGCCCACTTCCGCTTTGGTAGACAGCAACAGTTGCCAGGGCAACCCTGGGCATGGCTGGGGGCTTAAGGGCGCCTGGACCCGCCCTCTTCCGCTTTGGGGGCCAGCAACTGTTGCCATGGCAACCCTGGGCATGGCAGGTGGCTTAAGGGCGCCTGAAACCGCCCACTTCCGCTTTGGGGGCCAGCAACAGTTGCCAGGGCAACCCTGGGCATGGCAGGGGGCTTCAGGGCGCCTGGACCCGCCCACTTCCGCTTTGGGGGCCAGCAACAGTTGCCAGGGCAACCCTGGGCATGGCAGGGGGCTTAAGGGCGCCTGGACCCGCCCACTTCCGCTTTGGGGGCCAGCAACAGTTGCCAGGGCAACCCTGGGCATGGCAGAGGGCTTCAGTGGGCCTGGACCCGCCCACTTCCGCTTTGGGGGCCAGCAACAGTTGCCAGGGCAACCCTGTGCATGGCAGAGGGCTTCAGTGGGCCTGGACCCGCCCACTTCCGCTTTGGGGGCCAGCAACAGTTGCCAGGGCAACCCTGTGCATGGCAGGGGGCTTAAGGGCCCCTGGACCCGCCCACTTCCGCTTTGGGGGCCAGCAACAGTTGCCTGGGCAACCCTGGGCATGGCAGGGTGCTTCAGTGGGCCTGGACCCGCCCACTTCCGCTTTGGGGGCCAGCAACTGTTGCCATGGCAACCCTGGGCATGGCAGATGGCTTAAGGGCGCCTGGACCCGCCCACTTCCGCTTTGGGGGCCAGCAACAGTTGCCAGGGCAACCCTGGGCATGGCAGGTGGCTTAAGGGCGCCTGGACCCGCCCACTTCCGCTTTGGGGGGCCAGCAACAGTTGCCAGGGCAACCCTGGGCATGGCAGGGGGCTTCAGTGGGCCTGGACCCGCCCACTTCCGCTTTGGGGGCCAGCAACAGTTGCCAGGGCAACCCTGGGCATGGCAGGGGGCTTCAGGGCGCCTGGACCCGCCCACTTCCGCTTTGGGGGGCCAGCAACAGTTGCCAGGGCAACCCTGGGCATGGCAGGTGGCTTCAGTGGGCCTGTACCCGCCCACTTCCGCTTTGGGGGCCAGCAACAGTTGCCAGGGCAACCCTGGGCATGGCAGGGGGCTTCAGTGGGCCTGTACCCGCCCACTTCCGCTTTGGGGGCCAGCAACAGTTGCCAGGGCAACCCTGGGCATGGCAGGGGGCTTAAGGGCGCCTGGACCCGCCCACTTCCGCTTTGGGGGCCAGCAACAGTTGCTAGGGCAACCCTGGGCATGGCAGGGGGCTTCAGGGCGCCTGGACCAGCCCACTTCCGCTTTTGGGGCCAGCAACTGTTGCAAGGGCAACCCTGGGCATGGCAGGGGGCTTAAGGGCGCCTGGACCCGCCCACTTCCGCTTTGGGGGACAGCAACAGTTGCCAGGGCAACCCTGGGCATGGCAGGGGGCTTAAGGGCGCCTGGACACGCCCACTTCCGCTTTGGTAGACAGCAACAGTTGCCAGGGCAACCCTGGGCATGGCTGGGGGCTTAAGGGCGCCTGGACCCGCCCTCTTCCGCTTTGGGGGCCAGCAACTGTTGCCATGGCAACCCTGGGCATGGCAGGTGGCTTAAGGGCACCTGAAACCGCCCACTTCCGCTTTGGGGGCCAGCAACAGTTGCCAGGGCAACCCTGGGCATGGCAGGGGGCTTCAGGGCGCCTGGACCAGCCCACTTCCGCTTTGGGGGCCAGCAACTGTTGCCAGGGCAACCCTGGGCATGGCAGGGGGCTTAAGGGCGCCTGGACCCGCCCACTTCCGCTTTGGGTGACAGCAACAGTTGCCAGGGCAACCCTGGGCATGGCATGGGGCTTCAGGGCGCCTGGACCCGCCCACTTCCGTTTGGGGGCCAGCAACAGTTGCCAGGGCAACCCTGGGCATGGCAGGGGGCTTCAGGGCGCCTGGACCCGCCCACTTCCGCTTTGGGGGCCAGCAACAGTTGCCAGGGCAACCCTGGGCATGGCAGGGGGCTTCAGGGCGCCTGGACCCGCCCACTTCCGCTTTGGGGGGCCAGCAACAGTTGCCAGGGCAACCCTGGGCATGGCAGGTGGCTTCAGTGGGCCTGTACCCGCCCACTTCCGCTTTGGGGGCCAGCAACAGTTGCCAGGGCAACCCTGGGCATGGCAGGGGGCTTCAGTGGGCCTGTACCCGCCCACTTCCGCTTTGGGGGCCAGCAACAGTTGCCAGGGCAACCCTGGGCATGGCAGGGGGCTTAAGGGCGCCTGGACCCGCCCACTTCCGCTTTGGGGGCCAGCAACAGTTGCTAGGGCAACCCTGGGCATGGCAGGGGGCTTCAGGGCGCCTGGACCAGCCCACTTCCGCTTTGGGGGCCAGCAACTGTTGCAAGGGCAACCCTGGGCATGGCAGGGGGCTTAAGGGCGCCTGGACCCGCCCACTTCCGCTTTGGGGGACAGCAACAGTTGCCAGGGCAACCCTGGGCATGGCAGGGGGCTTAAGGGCGCCTGGACACGCCCACTTCCGCTTTGGTAGACAGCAACAGTTGCCAGGGCAACCCTGGGCATGGCTGGGGGCTTAAGGGCGCCTGGACCCGCCCTCTTCCGCTTTGGGGGCCAGCAACTGTTGCCATGGCAACCCTGGGCATGGCAGGTGGCTTAAGGGCGCCTGAAACCGCCCACTTCCGCTTTGGGGGCCAGCAACAGTTGCCAGGGCAACCCTGGGCATGGCAGGGGGCTTCAGGGCGCCTGGACCCGCCCACTTCCGCTTTGGGGGCCAGCAACAGTTGCCAGGGCAACCCTGGGCATGGCAGGGGGCTTAAGGGCGCCTGGACCCGCCCACTTCCGCTTTGGGGGCCAGCAACAGTTGCCAGGGCAACCCTGGGCATGGCAGAGGGCTTCAGTGGGCCTGGACCCGCCCACTTCCGCTTTGGGGGCCAGCAACAGTTGCCAGGGCAACCCTGTGCATGGCAGAGGGCTTCAGTGGGCCTGGACCCGCCCACTTCCGCTTTGGGGGCCAGCAACAGTTGCCAGGGCAACCCTGTGCATGGCAGGGGGCTTCAGGGCCCCTGGACCCGCCCACTTCCGCTTTGGGGGCCAGCAACAGTTGCCTGGGCAACCCTGGGCATGGCAGGGTGCTTCAGTGGGCCTGGACCCGCCCACTTCCGCTTTGGGGGCCAGCAACTGTTGCCATGGCAACCCTGGGCATGGCAGATGGCTTAAGGGCGCCTGGACCCGCCCACTTCCGCTTTGGGGGCCAGCAACAGTTGCCAGGGCAACCCTGGGCATGGCAGGTGGCTTAAGGGCGCCTGGACCCGCCCACTTCCGCTTTGGGGGGCCAGCAACAGTTGCCAGGGCAACCCTGGGCATGGCAGGGGGCTTCAGTGGGCCTGGACCCGCCCACTTCCGCTTTGGGGGCCAGCAACAGTTGCCAGGGCAACCCTGGGCATGGCAGGGGGCTTCAGGGCGCCTGGACCCGCCCACTTCCGCTTTGGGGGGCCAGCAACAGTTGCCAGGGCAACCCTGGGCATGGCAGGTGGCTTCAGTGGGCCTGTACCCGCCCACTTCCGCTTTGGGGGCCAGCAACAGTTGCCAGGGCAACCCTGGGCATGGCAGGGGGCTTCAGTGGGCCTGTACCCGCCCACTTCCGCTTTGGGGGCCAGCAACAGTTGCCAGGGCAACCCTGGGCATGGCAGGGGGCTTAAGGGCGCCTGGACCCGCCCACTTCCGCTTTGGGGGCCAGCAACAGTTGCTAGGGCAACCCTGGGCATGGCAGGGGGCTTCAGGGCGCCTGGACCAGCCCACTTCCGCTTTGGGGGCCAGCAACTGTTGCAAGGGCAACCCTGGGCATGGCAGGGGGCTTAAGGGCGCCTGGACCCGCCCACTTCCGCTTTGGGGGACAGCAACAGTTGCCAGGGCAACCCTGGGCATGGCAGGGGGCTTAAGGGCGCCTGGACACGCCCACTTCCGCTTTGGTAGACAGCAACAGTTGCCAGGGCAACCCTGGGCATGGCTGGGGGCTTAAGGGCGCCTGGACCCGCCCTCTTCCGCTTTGGGGGCCAGCAACTGTTGCCATGGCAACCCTGGGCATGGCAGGTGGCTTAAGGGCACCTGAAACCGCCCACTTCCGCTTTGGGGGCCAGCAACAGTTGCCAGGGCAACCCTGGGCATGGCAGGGGGCTTCAGGGCGCCTGGACCCGCCCACTTCCGCTTTGGGGGCCAGCAACAGTTGCCAGGGCAACCCTGGGCATGGCAGGGGGCTTAAGGGCGCCTGGACCCGCCCACTTCCGCTTTGGGGGCCAGCAACAGTTGCCAGGGCAACCCTGGGCATGGCAGAGGGCTTCAGTGGGCCTGGACCCGCCCACTTCCGCTTTGGGGGCCAGCAACAGTTGCCAGGGCAACCCTGTGCATGGCAAGGGGCTTCAGTGGGCCTGGACCCGCCCACTTCCGCTTTGGGGGCCAGCAACAGTTGCCAGGGCAACCCTGGGCATGGCATGGGGCTTCAGGGCGCCTGGACCCGCCCACTTCCGCTTTGGGGGAGAGCAACAGCTGCAAGGGCAACCCTGGGCATGGCTCGAGGCTTCAGGGCCTCTGGACCCGCCCACTTCCGCTTTGGCGGCCAGCAACAGTTGCCAGGGCAACCCTGGGCATGGCAGGGGGCTTCAGTGGGCCTGGACCCGCCCACTTCCGCTTTGGGGGCCAGCAACTGTTGCCAGGGCAACCCTGGGCATGGCAGGGGGCTTAAGGGCGCCTGGACCCGCCCACTTCCGCTTTGGGGGCCAGCAACAGTTGCCAGGGCAACCCTGGGCATGGCAGGGGGCTGCAGTGGGCCTGGACCCGCCCACTTCCGCTTTGGGGGCCAGCAACAGTTGCCATGGCAACCCTGGGCATGGCAGGTGGCTTCAGGGCGCCTGAAACCGCCCACTTCCGCTTTGGGGGCCAGCAACAGTTGCCAGGGCAACCCTGGGCATGGCAGGGGGCTTCAGGGCGCCTGGACCCGCCCACTTCCGCTTTGGGGGCCAGCAACAGTTGCCAGGGCAACCCTGGGCATGGCAGGGGGCTTAAGGGCGCCTGGACCCGCCCACTTCCGCTTTGGGGGCCAGCAACAGTTGCTAGGGCAACCCTGGGCATGGCAGGGGGCTTCAGGGCGCCTGGACCAGCCCACTTCCGCTTTGGGGGCCAGCAACTGTTGCAAGGGCAACCCTGGGCATGGCAGGGGGCTTAAGGGCGCCTGGACCCGCCCACTTCCGCTTTGGGGGACAGCAACAGTTGCCAGGGCAACCCTGGGCATGGCAGGGGGCTTCAGTGGGCCTGGACCCGCCCACTTCCGCTTTGGGGGCCAGCAACAGTTGCCAGGGCAACCCTGGGCATGGCAGGGGGCTTCAGGGCGCCTGGACCCGCCCACTTCCGCTTTGGGGGGCCAGCAACAGTTGCCAGGGCAACCCTGGGCATGGCAGGTGGCTTCAGTGGGCCTGTACCCGCCCACTTCCGCTTTGGGGGCCAGCAACAGTTGCCAGGGCAACCCTGGGCATGGCAGGGGGCTTCAGTGGGCCTGTACCCGCCCACTTCCGCTTTGGGGGCCAGCAACAGTTGCCAGGGCAACCCTGGGCATGGCAGGGGGCTTAAGGGCGCCTGGACCCGCCCACTTCCGCTTTGGGGGCCAGCAACAGTTGCTAGGGCAACCCTGGGCATGGCAGGGGGCTTCAGGGCGCCTGGACCAGCCCACTTCCGCTTTGGGGGCCAGCAACTGTTGCAAGGGCAACCCTGGGCATGGCAGGGGGCTTAAGGGCGCCTGGACCCGCCCACTTCCGCTTTGGGGGACAGCAACAGTTGCCAGGGCAACCCTGGGCATGGCAGGGGGCTTAAGGGCGCCTGGACACGCCCACTTCCGCTTTGGTAGACAGCAACAGTTGCCAGGGCAACCCTGGGCATGGCTGGGGGCTTAAGGGCGCCTGGACCCGCCCTCTTCCGCTTTGGGGGCCAGCAACTGTTGCCATGGCAACCCTGGGCATGGCAGGTGGCTTAAGGGCACCTGAAACCGCCCACTTCCGCTTTGGGGGCCAGCAACAGTTGCCAGGGCAACCCTGGGCATGGCAGGGGGCTTCAGGGCGCCTGGACCCGCCCACTTCCGCTTTGGGGGCCAGCAACAGTTGCCAGGGCAACCCTGGGCATGGCAGGGGGCTTAAGGGCGCCTGGACCCGCCCACTTCCGCTTTGGGGGCCAGCAACAGTTGCCAGGGCAACCCTGGGCATGGCTGGGGGCTTAAGGGCGCCTGGACCCGCCCTCTTCCGCTTTGGGGGCCAGCAACTGTTGCCATGGCAACCCTAGGCATGGCAGGTGGCTTAAGGGCACCTGAAACCGCCCACTTCCGCTTTGGGGGCCAGCAACAGTTGCCAGGGCAACCCTGGGCATGGCAGGGGGCTTTAGGGCGCCTGGACCCGCCCACTTCCGCTTTGGGGGCCAGCAACAGTTGCCAGGGCAACCCTGGGCATGGCAGGGGGCTTAAGGGCGCCTGGACCCGCCCACTTCCGCTTTGGGGGCCAGCAACAGTTGCCAGGGCAACCCTGGGCATGGCAGAGGGCTTCAGTGGGCCTGGACCCGCCCACTTCCGCTTTGGGGGCCAGCAACAGTTGCCAGGGCAACCCTGTGCATGGCAGGGGGCTTCAGTGGGCCTGGACCCGCCCACTTCCGCTTTGGGGGCCAGCAACAGTTGCCAGGGCAACCCTGGGCATGGCATGGGGCTTCAGGGCGCCTGGACCCGCCCACTTACGCTTTGGGGAGAGCAACAGCTGCAAGGGCAACCCTGGGCATGGCTCGAGGCTTCAGGGCCTCTGGACCCGCCCACTTCCGCTTTGGCGGCCAGCAACAGTTGCCAGGGCAACCCTGGGCATGGCAGGGGGCTTCAGTGGGCCTGGACCCGCCCACTTCCGCTTTGGGGGCCAGCAACTGTTGCCAGGGCAACCCTGGGCATGGCAGGGGGCTTAAGGGCGCCTGGACCCGCCCACTTCCGCTTTGGGGGCCAGCAACAGTTGCCAGGGCAACCCTGGGCATGGCAGGGGGCTGCAGTGGGCCTGGACCCGCCCACTTCCGCTTTGGGGGCCAGCAACAGTTGCCATGGCAACCCTGGGCATGGCAGGTGGCTTCAGGGCGCCTGAAACCGCCCACTTCCGCTTTGGGGGCCAGCAACAGTTGCCAGGGCAACCCTGGGCATGGCAGGGGGCTTCAGGGCGCCTGGACCCGCCCACTTCCGCTTTGGGGGCCAGCAACAGTTGCCAGGGCAACCCTGGGCATGGCAGGGGGCTTAAGGGCGCCTGGACCCGCCCACTTCCGCTTTGGGGGCCAGCAACAGTTGCTAGGGCAACCCTGGGCATGGCAGGGGGCTTCAGGGCGCCTGGACCAGCCCACTTCCGCTTTGGGGGCCAGCAACTGTTGCAAGGGCAACCCTGGGCATGGCAGGGGGCTTAAGGGCGCCTGGACCCGCCCACTTCCGCTTTGGGGGACAGCAACAGTTGCCAGGGCAACCCTGGGCATGGCAGGGGGCTTAAGGGCGCCTGGACACGCCCACTTCCGCTTTGGTAGACAGCAACAGTTGCCAGGGCAACCCTGGGCATGGCTGGGGGCTTAAGGGCGCCTGGACCCGCCCTCTTCCGCTTTGGGGGCCAGCAACTGTTGCCATGGCAACCCTGGGCATGGCAGGTGGCTTAAGGGCGCCTGAAACCGCCCACTTCCGCTTTGGGGGCCAGCAACAGTTGCCAGGGCAACCCTGGGCATGGCAGGGGGCTTCAGGGCGCCTGGACCCGCCCACTTCCGCTTTGGGGGCCAGCAACAGTTGCCAGGGCAACCCTGGGCATGGCAGGTGGCTTCAGTGGGCCTGTACCCGCCCACTTCCGCTTTGGGGGCCAGCAACAGTTGCCAGGGCAACCCTGGGCATGGCAGGGGGCTTCAGTGGGCCTGTACCCGCCCACTTCCGCTTTGGGGGCCAGCAACAGTTGCCAGGGCAACCCTGGGCATGGCTGGGGGCTTAAGGGCGCCTGGACCCGCCCTCTTCCGCTTTGGGGGCCAGCAACTGTTGCCATGGCAACCCTGGGCATGGCAGGTGGCTTAAGGGCGCCTGAAACCGCCCACTTCCGCTTTGGGGGCCAGCAACAGTTGCCAGGGCAACCCTGGGCATGGCAGGGGGCTTCAGGGCGCCTGGACCCGCCCACTTCCGCTTTGGGGGCCAGCAACAGTTGCCAGGGCAACCCTGGGCATGGCAGGGGGCTTAAGGGCGCCTGGACCCGCCCACTTCCGCTTTGGGGGCCAGCAACAGTTGCCAGGGCAACCCTGGGCATGGCAGAGGGCTTCAGTGGGCCTGGACCCGCCCACTTCCGCTTTGGGGGCCAGCAACAGTTGCCAGGGCAACCCTGTGCATGGCAGAGGGCTTCAGTGGGCCTGGACCCGCCCACTTCCGCTTTGGGGGCCAGCAACAGTTGCCAGGGCAACCCTGTGCATGGCAGGGGGCTTCAGGGCCCCTGGACCCGCCCACTTCCGCTTTGGGGGCCAGCAACAGTTGCCTGGGCAACCCTGGGCATGGCAGGGTGCTTCAGTGGGCCTGGACCCGCCCACTTCCGCTTTGGGGGCCAGCAACTGTTGCCATGGCAACCCTGGGCATGGCAGATGGCTAAAGGGCGCCTGGACCCGCCCACTTCCGCTTTGGGGGCCAGCAACAGTTGCCAGGGCAACCCTGGGCATGGCAGGTGGCTTAAGGGCGCCTGGACCCGCCCACTTCCGCTTTGGGGGGCCAGCAACAGTTGCCAGGGCAACCCTGGGCATGGCAGGGGGCTTCAGTGGGCCTGGACCCGCCCACTTCCGCTTTGGGGGCCAGCAACAGTTGCCAGGGCAACCCTGGGCATGGCAGGGGCTTCAGGGCGCCTGGACCCGCCCACTTCCGCTTTGGGGGGCCAGCAACAGTTGCCAGGGCAACCCTGGGCATGGCAGGTGGCTTCAGTGGGCCTGTACCCGCCCACTTCCGCTTTGGGGGCCAGCAACAGTTGCCAGGGCAACCCTGGGCATGGCAGGGGGCTTCAGTGGGCCTGTACCCGCCCACTTCCGCTTTGGGGGCCAGCAACAGTTGCCAGGGCAACCCTGGGCATGGCAGGGGGCTTAAGGGCGCCTGGACCCGCCCACTTCCGCTTTGGGGGCCAGCAACAGTTGCTAGGGCAACCCTGGGCATGGCAGGGGGCTTCAGGGCGCCTGGACCAGCCCACTTCCGCTTTGGGGGCCAGCAACTGTTGCAAGGGCAACCCTGGGCATGGCAGGGGGCTTAAGGGCGCCTGGACCCGCCCACTTCCGCTTTGGGGGACAGCAACAGTTGCCAGGGCAACCCTGGGCATGGCAGGGGGCTTAAGGGCGCCTGGACACGCCCACTTCCGCTTTGGTAGACAGCAACAGTTGCCAGGGCAACCCTGGGCATGGCTGGGGGCTTAAGGGCGCCTGGACCCGCCCTCTTCCGCTTTGGGGGCCAGCAACTGTTGCCATGGCAACCCTGGGCATGGCAGGTGGCTTAAGGGCGCCTGAAACCGCCCACTTCCGCTTTGGGGGCCAGCAACAGTTGCCAGGGCAACCCTGGGCATGGCAGGGGGCTTCAGGGCGCCTGGACCCGCCCACTTCCGCTTTGGGGGCCAGCAACAGTTGCCAGGGCAACCCTGGGCATGGCAGGTGGCTTCAGTGGGCCTGTACCCGCCCACTTCCGCTTTGGGGGCCAGCAACAGTTGCCAGGGCAACCCTGGGCATGGCAGGGGGCTTCAGTGGGCCTGTACCCGCCCACTTCCGCTTTGGGGGCCAGCAACAGTTGCCAGGGCAACCCTGGGCATGGCTGGGGGCTTAAGGGCGCCTGGACCCGCCCTCTTCCGCTTTGGGGGCCAGCAACTGTTGCCATGGCAACCCTGGGCATGGCAGGTGGCTTAAGGGCGCCTGAAACCGCCCACTTCCGCTTTGGGGGCCAGCAACAGTTGCCAGGGCAACCCTGGGCATGGCAGGGGGCTTCAGGGCGCCTGGACCCGCCCACTTCCGCTTTGGGGGCCAGCAACAGTTGCCAGGGCAACCCTGGGCATGGCAGGGGGCTTAAGGGCGCCTGGACCCACCCACTTCCGCTTTGGGGGGCCAGCAACAGTTGCCAGGGCAACCCTGGGCATGGCAGAGGGCTTCAGTGGGCCTGGACCCGCCCACTTCCGCTTTGGGGGCCAGCAACAGTTGCCAGGGCAACCCTGTGCATGGCAGAGGGCTTCAGTGGGCCTGGACCCGCCCACTTCCGCTTTGGGGGCCAGCAACAGTTGCCAGGGCAACCCTGTGCATGGCAGGGGGCTTCAGGGCCCCTGGACCCGCCCACTTCCGCTTTGGGGCCAGCAACAGTTGCCTGGGCAACCCTGGGCATGGCAGGGTGCTTCAGTGGGCCTGGACCCGCCCACTTCCGCTTTGGGGGCCAGCAACTGTTGCCATGGCAACCCTGGGCATGGCAGATGGCTAAAGGGCGCCTGGACCCGCCCACTTCCGCTTTGGGGGCCAGCAACAGTTGCCAGGGCAACCCTGGGCATGGCAGGTGGCTTAAGGGCGCCTGGACCCGCCCACTTCCGCTTTGGGGGGCCAGCAACAGTTGCCAGGGCAACCCTGGGCATGGCAGGGGGCTTCAGTGGGCCTGGACCCGCCCACTTCCGCTTTGGGGGCCAGCAACAGTTGCCAGGGCAACCCTGGGCATGGCAGGGGGCTTCAGGGCGCCTGGACCCGCCCACTTCCGCTTTGGGGGGCCAGCAACAGTTGCCAGGGCAACCCTGGGCATGGCAGGTGGCTTCAGTGGGCCTGTACCCGCCCACTTCCGCTTTGGGGGCCAGCAACAGTTGCCAGGGCAACCCTGGGCATGGCAGGGGGCTTCAGTGGGCCTGTACCCGCCCACTTCCGCTTTGGGGGCCAGCAACAGTTGCCAGGGCAACCCTGGGCATGGCAGGGGGCTTAAGGGCGCCTGGACCCGCCCACTTCCGCTTTGGGGGCCAGCAACAGTTGCTAGGGCAACCCTGGGCATGGCAGGGGGCTTCAGGGCGCCTGGACCAGCCCACTTCCGCTTTGGGGGCCAGCAACTGTTGCAAGGGCAACCCTGGGCATGGCAGGGGGCTTAAGGGCGCCTGGACCCGCCCACTTCCGCTTTGGGGGACAGCAACAGTTGCCAGGGCAACCCTGGGCATGGCAGGGGGCTTAAGGGCGCCTGGACACGCCCACTTCCGCTTTGGTAGACAGCACAGTTGCCAGGGCAACCCTGGGCATGGCTGGGGGCTTAAGGGCGCCTGGACCCGCCCTCTTCCGCTTTGGGGGCCAGCAACTGTTGCCATGGCAACCCTGGGCATGGCAGGTGGCTTAAGGGCACCTGAAACCGCCCACTTCCGCTTTGGGGGCCAGCAACAGTTGCCAGGGCAACCCTGGGCATGGCAGGGGGCTTCAGGGCGCCTGGACCCGCCCACTTCCGCTTTGGGGGCCAGCAACAGTTGCCAGGGCAACCCTGGGCATGGCAGGGGGCTTAAGGGCGCCTGGACCCGCCCACTTCCGCTTTGGGGGCCAGCAACAGTTGCCAGGGCAACCCTGGGCATGGCAGAGGGCTTCAGTGGGCCTGGACCCGCCCACTTCCGCTTTGGGGGCCAGCAACAGTTGCCAGGGCAACCCTGTGCATGGCAGGGGGCTTCAGTGGGCCTGGACCCGCCCACTTCCGCTTTGGGGGCCAGCAACAGTTGCCAGGGCAACCCTGGGCATGGCATGGGGCTTCAGGGCGCCTGGACCCGCCCACTTCCGCTTTGGGGGAGAGCAACAGCTGCAAGGGCAACCCTGGGCATGGCTCGGGGCTTCAGGGCCTCTGGACCCGCCCACTTCCGCTTTGGCGGCCAGCAACAGTTGCCAGGGCAACCCTGGGCATGGCAGGGGGCTTCAGTGGGCCTGGACCCGCCCACTTCCGCTTTGGGGGCCAGCAACTGTTGCCAGGGCAACCTTGGGCATGGCAGGGGGCTTAAGGGCGCTGGACCCGCCCACTTCGCTTTGGGGGCCAGCAACAGTTGCCAGGGCAACCCTGGGCATGGCAGGGGGCTTCAGTGGGCCTGGACCCGCCCACTTCCGCTTTGGGGGCCAGCAACAGTTGCCAGGGCAACCCTGGGCATGGCAGGGGGCTTAAGGGCGCCTGGACCCGCCCACTTCCGCTTTGGGGGCCAGCAACAGTTGCCAGGGCAACCCTGGGCATGGCAGGGGGCTTCAGTGGGCCTGGACCCGCCCACTTCCGCTTTGGGGGCCAGCAACAGTTGCCAGGGCAACCCTGGGCATGGCTGGGGGCTTAAGGGCGCCTGGACCCGCCCTCTTCCGCTTTGGGGGCCAGCAACTGTTGCCAGCTCAACCCTGGGCATGGCAGGTGGGCTTAAGGGCGCCTGGACCCGCCCACTTCCGCTTTGGGGGCCAGCAACATTTGCCAGGGCAACCCTGGGCATGGCAGGGGGCTTCAGGGCCCCTGGACCCGCCCACTTCCGCTTTGGGGGCCAGCAACAGTTGCCTGGGCAACCCTGGGCATGGCAGGGTGCTTCAGTGGGCCTGGACCCGCCCACTTCCGCTTTGGGGGCCAGCAACTGTTGCCAGGGCAACCCTGGGCATGGCAGGGGGCTTAAGGGCGCCTGGACCCGCCCACTTCCGCTTTGGGGGCCAGCAACAGTTGCCATGGCAACCCTGGGCATGGCAGATGGCTTAAGGGCGCCTGGACCCGCCCACTTCCGCTTTGGGGGCCAGCAACAGTTGCCAGGGCAACCCTGGGCATGGCAGGTGGCTTAAGGGTGCCTGGACCCGCCCACTTCCGCTTTGGGGGGCCAGCAACAGTTGCCAGGGCAACCCTGGGCATGGCAGGGGGCTTCAGTGGGCCTGTACCCGCCCACTTCCGCTTTGGGGGCCAGCAACAGTTGCCAGGGCAACCCTGGGCATGGCAGGGGGCTTAAGGGCGCCTGGACCCGCCCACTTCCGCTTTGGGGGCCAGCAACAGTTGCCAGGGCAACCCTGGGCATGGCAGGGGGCTTCAGGGCGCCTGGACCAGCCCACTTCCGCTTTGGGGGCCAGCAACTGTTGCCAGGGCAACCCTGGGCATGGCAGGGGGCTTAAGGGCGCCTGGACCCGCCCACTTCCGCTTTGGGGGACAACAACAGTTGCCAGGGCAACCCTGGGCATGGCATGGGGCTTCAGGGCGCCTGGACCCGCCCACTTCCGCTTTGGGGGCCAGCAACAGTTGCCAGGGCAACCCTGGGCATGGCAGGGGGCTGCAGTGGGCCTGGACCCGCCCACTTCCGCTTTGGGAGCCAGCAACAGTTGCCATGGCAACCCTGGGCATGGCAGGTGGCTTCAGGGCGCCTGAAACCGCCCACTTCCGCTTTGGGGGCCAGCAACAGTTGCCAGGGCAACCCTGGGCATGGTAGGGGGCTTCAGGGCGCCTGGACCCGCCCACTTCCGCTTTGGGGGCCAGCAACAGTTGCCAGGGCAACCCTGGGCATGGCAGGGGGCTTCAGTGGGCCTGGACCCGCCCACTTCCGCTTTGGGGGCCAGCAACAGTTGCCAGGGCAACCCTGGGCATGGCATGGGGCTTCAGGGCGCCTGGACCCGCCCACTTCCGCTTTGGGGGAGAGCAACAGCTGCCAGGGCAACCCTGGGCATGGCTCGGGGCTTCAGGGCCTCTGGACCCGCCCACTTCCGCTTTGGGGGCCAGCAACAGTTGCCAGGGCAACCCTGGGCATGGCTGGGCTGGGGGCTTAAGGGCGCTTGGACCCACCCACTTCCGCTTTGGGGGCCAGCAACAGTTGCCAGGGCAACCCTGGGCATGGCAGAGGGCTTCAGTGGGCCTGGACCCGCCCACTTCCGCTTTGGGGGCCAGCAACAGTTGCCAGGGCAACCCTGTGCATGGCAGAGGGCTTCAGTGGGCCA
>NW_028142492.1:0-58958 GCF_055691185.1 Crinia signifera | reverse complement strand
TGCCAGGGCAACCCTGGGCATGGCAGGGGGCTTAAGGGGGCCTGGACCCGCCCACTTCCGCTTTGGGGGCCAGCAACAGTTGCCAGGGCAACCCTGGGCATGGCAGGGGGCTTAAGGGGGCCTGGACCCGCCCACTTCCGCTTTGGGGGCCAGCAACAGTTGCCAGGGCAACCCTGGGCATGGCAGGGGGATTAAGGGGGCCTGGACCCGCCCACTTCCGCTTTGGGGGCCAGCAACAGTTGCCAGGGCATACCCTGGGCATGGCAGGGGGCTTAAGGGGGCCTGGACCCGCCCACTTCCGCTTTGGGGGCCAGCAACAGTTGCCAGGGCAACCCTGGGCATGGCAGGGGGCTTAAGGGGGCCTGGACCCGCCCACTTCCGCTTTGGGGGCCAGCAACAGTTGCCAGGGCAACCCTGGGCATGGCAGGGGGCTTAAGGGGGCCTGGACCCGCCCACTTCCGCTTTGGGGGCCAGCAACAGTTGCCAGGGCTACCCTGGGCATGGCATGTGGATTAAGGGGGCCTGGACCCGCCCACTTCCGCTTTGGGGGCCAGCAACAGTTGCCAGGGCAACCCTCGGCATGGCAGGGGGCTTAAGGGGGCCTGGACCCGCCCACTTCCGCTTTGGGGGCCAGCAACAGTTGCCAGGGCAACCCTGGGCATGGCAGGGGGCTTAAGGGGGCCTGGACCCGCCCACTTCCGCTTTGGGGGCCAGCAACAGTTGCCAGGGCATACCCTGGGCATGGCAGGGGGCTTAAGGGCGCCTGGACCCGCCCACTTCCGCTTTGGGGGCCAGCAACAGTTGCCAGGGCAACCCTGGGCATGGCAGGGGGCTTAAGGGGGCCTGGACCCGCCCACTTCCGCTTTGGGGGCCAGCAACAGTTGCCAGGGCAACCCTGGGCATGGCAGGGGGCTGAAGGGGGCCTGGACCCGCCCACTTCCGCTTTGGGGGCCAGCAACAGTTGCCAGGGCTACCCTGGGCATGGCAGGGGGCTTAAGGGGGCCTGGACCCACCCACTTCCGCTTTGGGGGCCAGCAACAGTTGCCAGGGCTACCCTGGGCATGGCAGGGGGCTTAAGGGGGCCTGGACCCGCCTACTTCCGCTTTGGGGGCCAGCAACAGTTGCCAGGGCAACCCTGGGCATGGCAGGGGGCTGAAGGGGGCCTGGACCCGCCCACTTCCGCTTTGGGGGCCAGCAACAGTTGCCAGGGCTACCCTGGGCATGGCAGGTGGATTAAGGGGGCCTGGACCCGCCCACTTCCGCTTTGGGGGCCAGCAACAGTTGCCAGGGCATACCCTGGGCATGGCAGGGGGCTTAAGGGGGCCTGGACCCGCCCACTTCCGCTTTGGGGGCCAGCAACAGTTGCCAGGGCAACCCTGGGCATGGCAGGGGGCTTAAGGGGGCCTGGACCCGCCCACTTCCGCTTTGGGGGCCAGCAACAGTTGCCAGGGCAACCCTGGGCATGGAAGGTGGATTAAGGGGGCCTGGACCCGCCCACTTCCGCTTTGGGGGCCAGCAACAGTTGCCAGGGCAACCCTGGGCATGGCAGGGGGCTTAAGGGGGCCTGGACCCGCCCACTTCCGCTTTGGGGGCCAGCAACAGTTGCCAGGGCATACCCTGGGCATGGCAGGGGGCTTAAGGGCGCCTGGACCCGCCCACTTCCGCTTTGGGGGCCAGCAACAGTTGCCAGGGCAACCCTGGGCATGGCAGGGGGCTTAAGGGGGCCTGGACCCGCCCACTTCCGCTTTGGGGGCCAGCAACAGTTGCCAGGGCTACCCTGGGCATGGCATGTGGATTAAGGGGGCCTGGACCCGCCCACTTCCGCTTTGGGGGCCAGCAACAGTTGCCAGGGCAACCCTGGGCATGGCAGGGGGATTAAGGGGGCCTGGACCCGCCCACTTCCGCTTTGGGGGCCAGCAACAGTTGCCAGGGCATACCCTGGGCATGGCAGGGAGCTTAAGGGCGTCTGGACCCGCCCACTTCCGCTTTGGGGGCCAGCAACAGTTGCCAGGGCAACCGTGGGCATGGCAGGGGGCTTAAAGGGGCCTGGACCCGCCCACTTCCGCTTTGGGGGCCAGCAACAGTTGCCAGGGCAACCCTGGGCATGGCAGGGGCTTAAGGGGGCCTGGACCCGCCCACTTCCGCTTTGGGGGCCAGCAACAGTTGCCAGGGCAACCCTGGGCATGGCAGGGGGCTGAAGGGGGCCTGGACCCGCCCACTTCCGCTTTGGGGGCCAGCAACAGTTGCCAGGGCTACCCTGGGCATGGCAGGTGGATTAAGGGGGCCTGGACCCGCCCACTTCCGCTTTGGGGGCCAGCAACAGTTGCCAGGGCATACCCTGGGCATGGCAGGGGGCTTAAGGGGGCCTGGACCCGCCCACTTCCGCTTTGGGGGCCAGCAACAGTTGCCAGGGCAACCCTGGGCATGGCAGGGGGCTTAAGGGGGCCTGGACCCGCCCACTTCCGCTTTGGGGGCCAGCAACAGTTGCCAGGGCAACCCTGGGCATGGAAGGTGGATTAAGGGGGCCTGGACCCGCCCACTTCCGCTTTGGGGGCCAGCAACAGTTGCCAGGGCATACCCTGGGCATGGCAGGGGGCTTAAGGGCGCCTGGACCCGCCCACTTCCGCTTTGGGGGCCAGCAACAGTTGCCAGGGCAACCCTGGGCATGGCAGGGGGCTTAAGGGGGCCTGGACCCGCCCACTTCCGCTTTGGGGGCCAGCAACAGTTGCCAGGGCTACCCTGGGCATGGCATGTGGATTAAGGGGGCCTGGACCCGCCCACTTCCGCTTTGGGGGCCAGCAACAGTTGCCAGGGCTACCCTGGGCATGGCATGTGGATTAAGGGGGCCTGGACCCGCCCACTTCCGCTTTGGGGGCCAGCAACAGTTGCCAGGGCAACCCTCGGCATGGCAGGGGGCTTAAGGGGGCCTGGACCCGCCCACTTCCGCTTTGGGGGCCAGCAACAGTTGCCAGGGCAACCCTGGGCATGGCAGGGGGCTTAAGGGGGCCTGGACCCGCCCACTTCCGCTTTGGGGGCCAGCAACAGTTGCCAGGGCATACCCTGGGCATGGCAGGGGGCTTAAGGGCGCCTGGACCCGCCCACTTCCGCTTTGGGGGCCAGCAACAGTTGCCAGGGCAACCCTGGGCATGGCAGGGGGCTGAAGGGGGCCTGGACCCGCCCACTTCCGCTTTGGGGGCCAGCAACAGTTGCCAGGGCTACCCTGGGCATGGCAGGGGGCTTAAGGGGGCCTGGACCCACCCACTTCCGCTTTGGGGGCCAGCAACAGTTGCCAGGGCTACCCTGGGCATGGCAGGGGGCTTAAGGGGGCCTGGACCCGCCCACTTCCGCTTTGGGGGCCAGCAACAGTTGCCAGGGCATACCCTGGGCATGGCAGGTGGATTAAGGGGGCCTGGACCCGCCCACTTCCGCTTTGGGGGCCAGCAACAGTTGCCAGGGCTACCATGGGTATGGCAGGGGGCTTAAGGGGGCCTGCACCCGCCCACTTCCGCTTTGGGGGCCAGCAACAGTTGCCAGGGCAACCCTGGGCATGGCAGGGGCTGAAGCGGGCCTGGACCCGCCCACTTCCGCTTTGGGGGCCAGCAACAGTTGCCAGGGCTACCCTGGGCATGGCAGGTGGATTAAGGGGGCCTGGACCCGCCCACTTCCGCTTTGGGGGCCAGCAACAGTTGCCAGGGCATACCCTGGGCATGGCAGGGGGCTTAAGGGCGCCTGGACCCGCCCACTTCCGCTTTGGGGGCCAGCAACAGTTGCCAGGGCAACCCTGGGCATGGCAGGGGGCTTAAGGGGGCCTGGACCCGCCCACTTCCGCTTTGGGGGCCAGCAACAGTTGCCAGGGCAACCCTGGGCATGGCAGGGGGCTTAAGGGGGCCTGGACCCGCCCACTTCCGCTTTGGGGGCCAGCAACAGTTGCCAGGGCAACCCTGGGCATGGCAGGGGGCTTAAGGGCGCCTGGACCCGCCCACTTCCGCTTTGGGGGCCAGCAACAGTTGCCAGGGCAACCCTGGGCATGGCAGGGGGCTTAAGGGGGCCTGGACCCGCCCACTTCCGCTTTGGGGGCCAGCAACAGTTGCCAGGGCTACCCTGGGCATGGCAGGTGGATTAAGGGGGCCTGGATCCGCCCACTTCCGCTTTGGGGGCCAGCAACAGTTGCCAGGGCATACCCTGGGCATGGCAGGGGGCTTAAGGGCGCCTGGACCCGCCCACTTCCGCTTTGGGGGCCAGCAACAGTTGCCAGGGCTACCCTGGGCATGGCATGTGGATTAAGGGGCCTGGACCCGCCCACTTCCGCTTTGGGGGCCAGCAACAGTTGCCAGGGCAACCCTGGGCATGGCAGGGGGCTTAAGGGGGCCTGGACCCGCCCACTTCCGCTTTGGGGGCCAGCAACAGTTGCCAGGGCTACCCTGGGCATGGCATGTGGATTAAGGGGGCCTGGACCCGCCCACTTCCGCTTTGGGGGCCAGCAACAGTTGCCAGGGCAACCCTGGGCATGGCAGGGGGCTTAAGGGGGCCTGGACCCGCCCACTTCCGCTTTGGGGGCCAGCAACAGTTGCCAGGGCTACCCTGGGCATGGCAGGGGGCTTAAGGGGGCCTGGACCCGCCCACTTCCGCTTTGGGGGCCAGCAACAGTTGCCAGGGCATACCCTGGGCATGGCAGGGGGCTTAAGGGCGACTGGACCCGCCCACTTCTGCTTTGGGGGCCAGCAACAGTTTCCAGGGCAACCCTGGGCATGGCAGGGGGCTGAAGGGGGCCTGGACCCGCCCACTTCCGCTTTGGGGGCCAGCAACAGTTGCCAGGGCATACCCTGGGCATGGCAGGGGGCTTAAGGGGGCCTGGACCCGCCCACTTCCGCTTTGGGGGCCAGCAACAGTTGCCAGGGCCAACCTGGGCATGGCAGGGGGCTTAAGGGGGCCTGGACCCGCCCACTTCCGCTTTGGGGGCCAGCAACAGTTGCCAGGGCAACCCTGGGCATGGCAGGGGGCTTAAGGGGGCCTGGACCCGCCCACTTCCGCTTTGGGGGCCAGCAACAGTTGCCAGGGCATACCCTGGGCATGGCAGGTGGATTAAGGGGGCCTGGACCCGCCCACTTCCGCTTTGGGGGCCAGCAACAGTTGCCAGGGCTACCATGGGTATGGCAGGGGGCTTAAGGGGGCCTGCACCCGCCCACTTCCGCTTTGGGGGCCAGCAACAGTTGCCAGGGCAACCCTGGGCATGGCAGGGGGCTTAAGGGGGCCTGAACCCGCCCACTTCCGCTTTGGGGGCCAGCAACAGTTGCCAGGGCAACCCTGGGCATGGCAGGGGGCTTAACAGGGCCTGGACCCGCCCACTTCCGCTTTGGGGGCCAGCAACAGTTGCCAGGGCTACCCTGGGCATGGCAGGGGCTGAAGGGGGCCTGGACCCGCCCACTTCCGCTTTGGGGGCCAGCAACAGTTGCCAGGGCTACCCTGGGCATGGCAGGAGGATTAAGGGGGCCTGGACCCGCCCACTTCCGCTTTGGGGGCCAGCAACAGTTGCCAGGGCATACCCTGGGCATGGCAGGGGGCTTAAGGGCGCCTGGACCCGCCCACTTCCGCTTTGGGGGCCAGCAACAGTTGCCAGGGCTACCCTGGGCATGGCATGTGGATTAAGGGGGCCTGGACCCGCCCACTTCCGCTTTGGGGGCCAGCAACAGTTGCCAGGGCAACCCTGGGCATGGCAGGGGGCTTAAGGGGGCCTGGACCCGCCCACTTCCGCTTTGGGGGCCAGCAACAGTTGCCAGGGCAACCCTGGGCATGGCAGGGGCTTAAGGGGGCCTGGACCCGCCCACTTCCGCTTTGGGGGCCAGCAACAGTTGCCAGGGCTACCCTGGGCATGGCATGTGATTAAGGGGGCCTGGACCCGCCCACTTCCTCTTTGGGGGCCAGCAACAGTTGCCAGGGCTACCCTGGGCATGGCAGGGGGCTTAAGGGGGCCTGGACCCGCCCACTTCCGCTTTGGGGGCCAGCAACAGTTGCCAGGGCAACCCTGGGCATTGCAGGGGGCTTAAGGGGGCATGGACCCGCCCACTTCCGCTTTGGGGGCCAGCAACAGTTGCCAGGGCAACCCTGGGCATGGCAGGGGGCTGAAGCGGGCCTGGACCCGCCCACTTCCGCTTTGGGGGCCAGCAACAGTTGCCAGGGCTACCCTGGGCATGGCAGGTGGATTAAGGGGGCCTGGACCCGCCCACTTCCGCTTTGGGGGCCAGCAACAGTTGCCAGGGCATACCCTGGGCATGGCAGGGGGCTTAAGGGCGCCTGGACCCGCCCACTTCCGCTTTGGGGGCCAGCAACAGTTGCCAGGGCAACCCTGGGCATGGCAGGGGGCTGAAGGGGGCCTGGACCCGCCCACTTCCGCTTTGGGGGCCAGCAACAGTTGCCAGGGCTACCCTGGGCATGGCATGTGGATTAAGGGGCCTGGACCCGCCCACTTCCGCTTTGGGGGCCAGCAACAGTTGCCAGGGCAACCCTCGGCATGGCAGGGGGCTTAAGGGGGCCTGGACCCGCCCACTTCCGCTTTGGGGGCCAGCAACCCTGGGCATGGCAGGGGGCTTAAGGGGGCCTGGACCCGCCCACTTCCGCTTTGGGGGCCAGCAACAGTTGCCAGGGCATACCCTGGGCATGGCAGGGGGCTTAAGGGGGCCTGGACACGCCCACTTCCGCTTTGGGGGCCAGCAACAGTTGCCAGGGCAACCCTGGGCATGGCAGGGGGCTTAAGGGGGCCTGGACCCGCCCACTTCCGCTTTGGGGGCCAGCAACAGTTGCCAGGGCTACCCTGGGCATGGCAGGAGGATTAAGGGGGCCTGGACCCGCCCACTTCCGCTTTGGGGGCCAGCAACAGTTGCCAGGGCATACCCTGGGCATGGCAGGGGGCTTAAGGGCGCCTGGACCCGCCCACTTCCGCTTTGGGGGCCAGCAACAGTTGCCAGGGCTACCCTGGGCATGGCATGTGGATTAAGGGGGCCTGGACCCGCCCACTTCCGCTTTGGGGGCCAGCAACAGTTGCCAGGGCAACCCTGGGCATGGCAGGGGGCTTAAGGGGGCCTGGACCCGCCCACTTCCGCTTTGGGGGCCAGCAACAGTTGCCAGGGCTACCCTGGGCATGGCATGTGGATTAAGGGGGCCTGGACCCGCCCACTTCCTCTTTGGGGGCCAGCAACAGTTGCCAGGGCTACCCTGGGCATGGCAGGGGGCTTAAGGGGGCCTGGACCCGCCCACTTCCGCTTTGGGGGCCAGCAACAGTTGCCAGGGCAACCCTGGGCATTGCAGGGGGCTTAAGGGGGCATGGACCCGCCCACTTCCGCTTTGGGGGCCAGCAACAGTTGCCAGGGCAACCCTGGGCATGGCAGGGGGCTGAAGCGGGCCTGGACCCGCCCACTTCCGCTTTGGGGGCCAGCACAGTTGCCAGGGCTACCCTGGGCATGGCAGGTGGATTAAGGGGGCCTGGACCCGCCCACTTCCGCTTTGGGGGCCAGCAACAGTTGCCAGGGCATACCCTGGGCATGGCAGGGGGCTTAAGGGCGCCTGGACCCGCCCACTTCCGCTTTGGGGGCCAGCAACAGTTGCCAGGGCAACCCTGGGCATGGCAGGGGGCTGAAGGGGGCCTGGACCCGCCCACTTCCGCTTTGGGGGCCAGCAACAGTTGCCAGGGCTACCCTGGGCATGGCAGGTGGATTAAGGGGGCCTGGATCCGCCCACTTCCGCTTTGGGGGCCAGCAACAGTTGCCAGGGCATACCCTGGGCATGGCAGGGGGCTTAAGGGCGCCTGGACCCGCCCACTTCCGCTTTGGGGGCCAGCAACAGTTGCCAGGGCTACCCTGGGCATGGCATGTGGATTAAGGGGCCTGGACCCGCCCACTTCCGCTTTGGGGGCCAGCAACAGTTGCCAGGGCAACCCTCGGCATGGCAGGGGGCTTAAGGGGGCCTGGACCCGCCCACTTCCGCTTTGGGGGCCAGCAACCCTGGGCATGGCAGGGGGCTTAAGGGGGCCTGGACCCGCCCACTTCCGCTTTGGGGGCCAGCAACAGTTGCCAGGGCATACCCTGGGCATGGCAGGGGGCTTAAGGGGGCCTGGACACGCCCACTTCCGCTTTGGGGGCCAGCAACAGTTGCCAGGGCAACCCTGGGCATGGCAGGGGGCTTAAGGGGGCCTGGACCCGCCCACTTCCGCTTTGGGGGCCAGCAACAGTTGCCAGGGCAACCCTGGGCATGGCAGGTGGATTAAGGGGGCCTGGACCCGCCCACTTCCGCTTTGGGGGCCAGCAACAGTTGCCAGGGCAACCCTGGGCATGGCAGGGGGCTTAAGGGGGCCTGGACCCGCCCACTTCCGCTTTGGGGGCCAGCAACAGTTGCCAGGGCTACCCTGGGCATGGCAGGTGGATTAAGGGGGCCTGGATCCGCCCACTTCCGCTTTGGGGGCCAGCAACAGTTGCCAGGGCATACCCTGGGCATGGCAGGGGGCTTAAGGGCGCCTGGACCCGCCCACTTCCGCTTTGGGGGCCAGCAACAGTTGCCAGGGCTACCCTGGGCATGGCATGTGGATTAAGGGGCCTGGACCCGCCCACTTCCGCTTTGGGGGCCAGCAACAGTTGCCAGGGCAACCCTGGGCATGGCAGGGGGCTTAAGGGGGCCTGGACCCGCCCACTTCCGCTTTGGGGGCCAGCAACAGTTGCCAGGGCTACCCTGGGCATGGCATGTGGATTAAGGGGGCCTGGACCCGCCCACTTCCGCTTTGGGGGCCAGCAACAGTTGCCAGGGCAACCCTGGGCATGGCAGGGGGCTTAAGGGGGCCTGGACCCGCCCACTTCCGCTTTGGGGGCCAGCAACAGTTGCCAGGGCTACCCTGGGCATGGCAGGGGGCTTAAGGGGGCCTGGACCCGCCCACTTCCGCTTTGGGGGCCAGCAACAGTTGCCAGGGCATACCCTGGGCATGGCAGGGGGCTTAAGGGCGACTGGACCCGCCCACTTCTGCTTTGGGGGCCAGCAACAGTTTCCAGGGCAACCCTGGGCATGGCAGGGGGCTGAAGGGGGCCTGGACCCGCCCACTTCCGCTTTGGGGGCCAGCAACAGTTGCCAGGGCATACCCTGGGCATGGCAGGGGGCTTAAGGGGGCCTGGACCCGCCCACTTCCGCTTTGGGGGCCAGCAACAGTTGCCAGGGCAACCCTGGGCATGGCAGGGGGCTTAAGGGGGCCTGGACCCGCCCACTTCCGCTTTGGGGGCCAGCAACAGTTGCCAGGGCAACCCTGGGCATGGCAGGGGGCTTAAGGGGGCCTGGACCCGCCCACTTCCGCTTTGGGGGCCAGCAACAGTTGCCAGGGCATACCCTGGGCATGGCAGGTGGATTAAGGGGGCCTGGACCCGCCCACTTCCGCTTTGGGGGCCAGCAACAGTTGCCAGGGCTACCATGGGTATGGCAGGGGGCTTAAGGGGGCCTGCACCCGCCCACTTCCGCTTTGGGGGCCAGCAACAGTTGCCAGGGCAACCCTGGGCATGGCAGGGGGCTTAAGGGGGCCTGAACCCGCCCACTTCCGCTTTGGGGGCCAGCAACAGTTGCCAGGGCAACCCTGGGCATGGCAGGGGGCTTAACAGGGCCTGGACCCGCCCACTTCCGCTTTGGGGGCCAGCAACAGTTGCCAGGGCTACCCTGGGCATGGCAGGGGCTGAAGGGGGCCTGGACCCGCCCACTTCCGCTTTGGGGGCCAGCAACAGTTGCCAGGGCTACCCTGGGCATGGCAGGAGGATTAAGGGGGCCTGGACCCGCCCACTTCCGCTTTGGGGGCCAGCAACAGTTGCCAGGGCATACCCTGGGCATGGCAGGGGGCTTAAGGGCGCCTGGACCCGCCCACTTCCGCTTTGGGGGCCAGCAACAGTTGCCAGGGCTACCCTGGGCATGGCATGTGGATTAAGGGGGCCTGGACCCGCCCACTTCCGCTTTGGGGGCCAGCAACAGTTGCCAGGGCAACCCTGGGCATGGCAGGGGGCTTAAGGGGGCCTGGACCCGCCCACTTCCGCTTTGGGGGCCAGCAACAGTTGCCAGGGCAACCCTGGGCATGGCAGGGGGCTTAAGGGGGCCTGGACCCGCCCACTTCCGCTTTGGGGGCCAGCAACAGTTGCCAGGGCTACCCTGGGCATGGCATGTGGATTAAGGGGGCCTGGACCCGCCCACTTCCTCTTTGGGGGCCAGCAACAGTTGCCAGGGCTACCCTGGGCATGGCAGGGGGCTTAAGGGGGCCTGGACCCGCCCACTTCCGCTTTGGGGGCCAGCAACAGTTGCCAGGGCAACCCTGGGCATTGCAGGGGGCTTAAGGGGGCATGGACCCGCCCACTTCCGCTTTGGGGGCCAGCAACAGTTGCCAGGGCAACCCTGGGCATGGCAGGGGGCTGAAGCGGGCCTGGACCCGCCCACTTCCGCTTTGGGGGCCAGCAACAGTTGCCAGGGCTACCCTGGGCATGGCAGGTGGATTAAGGGGGCCTGGACCCGCCCACTTCCGCTTTGGGGGCCAGCAACAGTTGCCAGGGCATACCCTGGGCATGGCAGGGGGCTTAAGGGCGCCTGGACCCGCCCACTTCCGCTTTGGGGGCCAGCAACAGTTGCCAGGGCAACCCTGGGCATGGCAGGGGGCTGAAGGGGGCCTGGACCCGCCCACTTCCGCTTTGGGGGCCAGCAACAGTTGCCAGGGCTACCCTGGGCATGGCATGTGGATTAAGGGGCCTGGACCCGCCCACTTCCGCTTTGGGGGCCAGCAACAGTTGCCAGGGCAACCCTCGGCATGGCAGGGGGCTTAAGGGGGCCTGGACCCGCCCACTTCCGCTTTGGGGGCCAGCAACCCTGGGCATGGCAGGGGGCTTAAGGGGGCCTGGACCCGCCCACTTCCGCTTTGGGGGCCAGCAACAGTTGCCAGGGCATACCCTGGGCATGGCAGGGGGCTTAAGGGGGCCTGGACACGCCCACTTCCGCTTTGGGGGCCAGCAACAGTTGCCAGGGCAACCCTGGGCATGGCAGGGGGCTTAAGGGGGCCTGGACCCGCCCACTTCCGCTTTGGGGGCCAGCAACAGTTGCCAGGGCTACCCTGGGCATGGCAGGAGGATTAAGGGGGCCTGGACCCGCCCACTTCCGCTTTGGGGGCCAGCAACAGTTGCCAGGGCATACCCTGGGCATGGCAGGGGGCTTAAGGGCGCCTGGACCCGCCCACTTCCGCTTTGGGGGCCAGCAACAGTTGCCAGGGCTACCCTGGGCATGGCATGTGGATTAAGGGGGCCTGGACCCGCCCACTTCCGCTTTGGGGGCCAGCAACAGTTGCCAGGGCAACCCTGGGCATGGCAGGGGGCTTAAGGGGGCCTGGACCCGCCCACTTCCGCTTTGGGGGCCAGCAACAGTTGCCAGGGCTACCCTGGGCATGGCATGTGGATTAAGGGGGCCTGGACCCGCCCACTTCCTCTTTGGGGGCCAGCAACAGTTGCCAGGGCTACCCTGGGCATGGCAGGGGGCTTAAGGGGGCCTGGACCCGCCCACTTCCGCTTTGGGGGCCAGCAACAGTTGCCAGGGCAACCCTGGGCATTGCAGGGGGCTTAAGGGGGCATGGACCCGCCCACTTCCGCTTTGGGGGCCAGCAACAGTTGCCAGGGCAACCCTGGGCATGGCAGGGGGCTGAAGCGGGCCTGGACCCGCCCACTTCCGCTTTGGGGGCCAGCAACAGTTGCCAGGGCTACCCTGGGCATGGCAGGTGGATTAAGGGGGCCTGGACCCGCCCACTTCCGCTTTGGGGGCCAGCAACAGTTGCCAGGGCATACCCTGGGCATGGCAGGGGGCTTAAGGGCGCCTGGACCCGCCCACTTCCGCTTTGGGGGCCAGCAACAGTTGCCAGGGCAACCCTGGGCATGGCAGGGGGCTGAAGGGGGCCTGGACCCGCCCACTTCCGCTTTGGGGGCCAGCAACAGTTGCCAGGGCTACCCTGGGCATGGCAGGTGGATTAAGGGGGCCTGGATCCGCCCACTTCCGCTTTGGGGGCCAGCAACAGTTGCCAGGGCATACCCTGGGCATGGCAGGGGGCTTAAGGGCGCCTGGACCCGCCCACTTCCGCTTTGGGGGCCAGCAACAGTTGCCAGGGCTACCCTGGGCATGGCATGTGGATTAAGGGGCCTGGACCCGCCCACTTCCGCTTTGGGGGCCAGCAACAGTTGCCAGGGCAACCCTCGGCATGGCAGGGGGCTTAAGGGGGCCTGGACCCGCCCACTTCCGCTTTGGGGGCCAGCAACCCTGGGCATGGCAGGGGGCTTAAGGGGGCCTGGACCCGCCCACTTCCGCTTTGGGGGCCAGCAACAGTTGCCAGGGCATACCCTGGGCATGGCAGGGGGCTTAAGGGGGCCTGGACACGCCCACTTCCGCTTTGGGGGCCAGCAACAGTTGCCAGGGCAACCCTGGGCATGGCAGGGGGCTTAAGGGGGCCTGGACCCGCCCACTTCCGCTTTGGGGGCCAGCAACAGTTGCCAGGGCAACCCTGGGCATGGCAGGTGGATTAAGGGGGCCTGGACCCGCCCACTTCCGCTTTGGGGGCCAGCAACAGTTGCCAGGGCATACCCTGGGCATGGCAGGGGGCTTAAGGGCGCCTGGACCCGCCCACTTCCGCTTTGGGGGCCAGCAACAGTTGCCAGGGCAACCCTGGGCATGGCAGGGGGCTTAAGGGGGCCTGGACCCGCCCACTTCCGCTTTGGGGGCCAGCAACAGTTGCCAGGGCAACCCTGGGCATGGCAGGGGGCTTAAGGAGGCCTGGACCCGCCCACTTCCGCTTTGGGGGCCAGCAACAGTTGCCAGGGCAACCCTGGGCATGACAGGGGGCTTAAGGGGGCCTGGACCCGCCCACTTCCGCTTTGGGGGCCAGCAACAGTTGCCAGGGCAACCCTGGGCATGGCAGGGGGCTTAAGGGGGCCTGGACCCGCCCACTTCCGCTTTGGGGGCCAGCAACAGTTGCCAGGGCAACCCTGGGCATGGCAGGGGGATTAAGGGGGCCTGGACCCGCCCACTTCCGCTTTGGGGGCCAGCAACAGTTGCCAGGGCATACCCTGGGCATGGCAGGGGGCTTAAGGGGGCCTGGACCCGCCCACTTCCGCTTTGGGGGCCAGCAACAGTTGCCAGGGCAACCCTGGGCATGGCAGGGGGCTTAACAGGGCCTGGACCCGCCCACTTCCGCTTTGGGGGCCAGCAACAGTTGCCAGGGCTACCCTGGGCATGGCAGGGGGCTGAAGGGGGCCTGGACCCGCCCACTTCCGCTTTGGGGGCCAGCAACAGTTGCCAGGGCTACCCTGGGCATGGCAGGAGGATTAAGGGGGCCTGGACCCGCCCACTTCCGCTTTGGGGGCCAGCAACAGTTGCCAGGGCATACCCTGGGCATGGCAGGGGGCTTAAGGGCGCCTGGACCCGCCCACTTCCGCTTTGGGGGCCAGCAACAGTTGCCAGGGCTACCCTGGGCATGGCATGTGGATTAAGGGGGCCTGGACCCGCCCACTTCCGCTTTGGGGGCCAGCAACAGTTGCCAGGGCAACCCTGGGCATGGCAGGGGGCTTAAGGGGGCCTGGACCCGCCCACTTCCGCTTTGGGGGCCAGCAACAGTTGCCAGGGCTACCCTGGGCATGGCATGTGGATTAAGGGGGCCTGGACCCGCCCACTTCCTCTTTGGGGGCCAGCAACAGTTGCCAGGGCTACCCTGGGCATGGCAGGGGGCTTAAGGGGGCCTGGACCCGCCCACTTCCGCTTTGGGGGCCAGCAACAGTTGCCAGGGCAACCCTGGGCATGGCAGGGGGCTTAAGGGGGCATGGACCCGCCCACTTCCGCTTTGGGGGCCAGCAACAGTTGCCAGGGCAACCCTGGGCATGGCAGGGGGATTAAGGGGGCCTGGACCCGCCCACTTCCGCTTTGGGGGCCAGCAACAGTTGCCAGGGCATACCCTGGTCATGGCAGGGGGCTTAAGGGGGCCTGGACCCGCCCACTTCCGCTTTGGGGGCCAGCAACAGTTGCCAGGGCAACCCTGGGCATGGCAGGGGGCTTAAGAGGGCCTGGACCCGCCCACTTCCGCTTTGGGGGCCAGCAACAGTTGCCAGGGCAACCCTGGGCATGGCAGGGGGCTTAAGGGGGCCTGGACCCGCCCACTTCCGCTTTGGGGGCCAGCAACAGTTGCCAGGGCAACCCTGGGCATGGCAGGGGGCTGAAGCGGGCCTGGACCCGCCCACTTCCGCTTTGGGGGCCAGCAACAGTTGCCAGGGCTACCCTGGGCATGGCAGGTGGATTAAGGGGGCCTGGACCCGCCCACTTCCGCTTTGGGGGCCAGCAACAGTTGCCAGGGCATACCCTGGGCATGGCAGGGGGCTTAAGGGCGCCTGGACCCGCCCACTTCCGCTTTGGGGGCCAGCAACAGTTGCCAGGGCAACCCTGGGCATGGCAGGGGGCTGAAGGGGGCCTGGACCCGCCCACTTCCGCTTTGGGGGCCAGCAACAGTTGCCAGGGCTACCCTGGGCATGGCAGGTGGATTAAGGGGGCCTGGATCCGCCCACTTCCGCTTTGGGGGCCAGCAACAGTTGCCAGGGCATACCCTGGGCATGGCAGGGGGCTTAAGGGCGCCTGGACCCGCCCACTTCCGCTTTGGGGGCCAGCAACAGTTGCCAGGGCTACCCTGGGCATGGCATGTGGATTAAGGGGCCTGGACCCGCCCACTTCCGCTTTGGGGGCCAGCAACAGTTGCCAGGGCAACCCTCGGCATGGCAGGGGGCTTAAGGGGGCCTGGACCCGCCCACTTCCGCTTTGGGGGCCAGCAACAGTTGCCAGGGCAACCCTGGGCATGGCAGGGGGCTTAAGGAGGCCTGGACCCGCCCACTTCCGCTTTGGGGGCCAGCAACAGTTGCCAGGGCAACCCTGGGCATGACAGGGGGCTTAAGGGGGCCTGGACCCGCCCACTTCCGCTTTGGGGGCCAGCAACAGTTGCCAGGGCTACCCTGGGCATGGCATGTGGATTAAGGGGCCTGGACCCGCCCACTTCCGCTTTGGGGGCCAGCAACAGTTGCCAGGGCAACCCTGGGCATGGCAGGGGGCTTAAGGGGGCCTGGACCCGCCCACTTCCGCTTTGGGGGCCAGCAACAGTTGCCAGGGCAACCCTGGGCATGGCAGGGGGCTTAAGGGGGCCTGGACCCGCCCACTTCCGCTTTGGGGGCCAGCAACAGTTGCCAGGGCTACCCTGGGCATGGCATGTGGATTAAGGGGGCCTGGACCCGCCCACTTCCGCTTTGGGGGCCAGCAACAGTTGCCAGGGCAACCCTCGGCATGGCAGGGGGCTTAAGGGGGCCTGGACCCGCCCACTTCCGCTTTGGGGGCCAGCAACAGTTGCCAGGGCAACCCTGGGCATGGCAGGGGGCTTAAGGGGGCCTGGACCCGCCCACTTCCGCTTTGGGGGCCAGCAACAGTTGCCAGGGCATACCCTGGGCATGGCAGGGGGCTTAAGGGCGCCTGGACCCGCCCACTTCCGCTTTGGGGGCCAGCAACAGTTGCCAGGGCAACCCTGGGCATGGCAGGGGGCTTAAGGGGGCCTGGACCCGCCCACTTCCGCTTTGGGGGCCAGCAACAGTTGCCAGGGCAACCCTGGGCATGGCAGGGGGCTGAAGGGGGCCTGGACCCGCCCACTTCCGCTTTGGGGGCCAGCAACAGTTGCCAGGGCTACCCTGGGCATGGCAGGGGGCTTAAGGGGGCCTGGACCCACCCACTTCCGCTTTGGGGGCCAGCAACAGTTGCCAGGGCTACCCTGGGCATGGCAGGGGGCTTAAGGGGGCCTGGACCCGCCTACTTCCGCTTTGGGGGCCAGCAACAGTTGCCAGGGCAACCCTGGGCATGGCAGGGGGCTGAAGGGGGCCTGGACCCGCCCACTTCCGCTTTGGGGGCCAGCAACAGTTGCCAGGGCTACCCTGGGCATGGCAGGTGGATTAAGGGGGCCTGGACCCGCCCACTTCCGCTTTGGGGGCCAGCAACAGTTGCCAGGGCATACCCTGGGCATGGCAGGGGGCTTAAGGGGGCCTGGACCCGCCCACTTCCGCTTTGGGGGCCAGCAACAGTTGCCAGGGCAACCCTGGGCATGGCAGGGGGCTTAAGGGGGCCTGGACCCGCCCACTTCCGCTTTGGGGGCCAGCAACAGTTGCCAGGGCAACCCTGGGCATGGAAGGTGGATTAAGGGGGCCTGGACCCGCCCACTTCCGCTTTGGGGGCCAGCAACAGTTGCCAGGGCAACCCTGGGCATGGCAGGGGGCTTAAGGGGGCCTGGACCCGCCCACTTCCGCTTTGGGGGCCAGCAACAGTTGCCAGGGCATACCCTGGGCATGGCAGGGGGCTTAAGGGCGCCTGGACCCGCCCACTTCCGCTTTGGGGGCCAGCAACAGTTGCCAGGGCAACCCTGGGCATGGCAGGGGGCTTAAGGGGGCCTGGACCCGCCCACTTCCGCTTTGGGGGCCAGCAACAGTTGCCAGGGCTACCCTGGGCATGGCATGTGGATTAAGGGGGCCTGGACCCGCCCACTTCCGCTTTGGGGGCCAGCAACAGTTGCCAGGGCAACCCTGGGCATGGCAGGGGGATTAAGGGGGCCTGGACCCGCCCACTTCCGCTTTGGGGGCCAGCAACAGTTGCCAGGGCATACCCTGGGCATGGCAGGGAGCTTAAGGGCGTCTGGACCCGCCCACTTCCGCTTTGGGGGCCAGCAACAGTTGCCAGGGCAACCGTGGGCATGGCAGGGGGCTTAAAGGGGCCTGGACCCGCCCACTTCCGCTTTGGGGGCCAGCAACAGTTGCCAGGGCAACCCTGGGCATGGCAGGGGCTTAAGGGGGCCTGGACCCGCCCACTTCCGCTTTGGGGGCCAGCAACAGTTGCCAGGGCAACCCTGGGCATGGCAGGGGGCTGAAGGGGGCCTGGACCCGCCCACTTCCGCTTTGGGGGCCAGCAACAGTTGCCAGGGCTACCCTGGGCATGGCAGGTGGATTAAGGGGGCCTGGACCCGCCCACTTCCGCTTTGGGGGCCAGCAACAGTTGCCAGGGCATACCCTGGGCATGGCAGGGGGCTTAAGGGGGCCTGGACCCGCCCACTTCCGCTTTGGGGGCCAGCAACAGTTGCCAGGGCAACCCTGGGCATGGCAGGGGGCTTAAGGGGGCCTGGACCCGCCCACTTCCGCTTTGGGGGCCAGCAACAGTTGCCAGGGCAACCCTGGGCATGGAAGGTGGATTAAGGGGGCCTGGACCCGCCCACTTCCGCTTTGGGGGCCAGCAACAGTTGCCAGGGCATACCCTGGGCATGGCAGGGGGCTTAAGGGCGCCTGGACCCGCCCACTTCCGCTTTGGGGGCCAGCAACAGTTGCCAGGGCAACCCTGGGCATGGCAGGGGGCTTAAGTTGGCCTGGACCCGCCCACTTCCGCTTTGGGGGCCAGCAACAGTTGCCAGGGCTACCCTGGGCATGGCATGTGGATTAAGGGGGCCTGGACCCGCCCACTTCCGCTTTGGGGGCCAGCAACAGTTGCCAGGGCTACCCTGGGCATGGCATGTGGATTAAGGGGGCCTGGACCCGCCCACTTCCGCTTTGGGGGCCAGCAACAGTTGCCAGGGCAACCCTCGGCATGGCAGGGGGCTTAAGGGGGCCTGGACCCGCCCACTTCCGCTTTGGGGGCCAGCAACAGTTGCCAGGGCAACCCTGGGCATGGCAGGGGGCTTAAGGGGGCCTGGACCCGCCCACTTCCGCTTTGGGGGCCAGCAACAGTTGCCAGGGCATACCCTGGGCATGGCAGGGGGCTTAAGGGCGCCTGGACCCGCCCACTTCCGCTTTGGGGGCCAGCAACAGTTGCCAGGGCAACCCTGGGCATGGCAGGGGGCTTAAGGGGGCCTGGACCCGCCCACTTCCGCTTTGGGGGCCAGCAACAGTTGCCAGGGCTACCCTGGGCATGGCATGTGGATTAAGGGGGCCTGGACCCGCCCACTTCCGCTTTGGGGGCCAGCAACAGTTGCCAGGGCAACCCTGGGCATGGCAGGGGGCTGAAGGGGGCCTGGACCCGCCCACTTCCGCTTTGGGGGCCAGCAACAGTTGCCAGGGCTACCCTGGGCATGGCAGGGGGCTTAAGGGGGCCTGGACCCACCCACTTCCGCTTTGGGGGCCAGCAACAGTTGCCAGGGCTACCCTGGGCATGGCAGGGGGCTTAAGGGGGCCTGGACCCGCCCACTTCCGCTTTGGGGGCCAGCAACAGTTGCCAGGGCATACCCTGGGCATGGCAGGTGGATTAAGGGGGCCTGGACCCGCCCACTTCCGCTTTGGGGGCCAGCAACAGTTGCCAGGGCTACCATGGGTATGGCAGGGGGCTTAAGGGGGCCTGCACCCGCCCACTTCCGCTTTGGGGGCCAGCAACAGTTGCCAGGGCAACCCTGGGCATGGCAGGGGGCTGAAGCGGGCCTGGACCCGCCCACTTCCGCTTTGGGGGCCAGCAACAGTTGCCAGGGCTACCCTGGGCATGGCAGGTGGATTAAGGGGGCCTGGACCCGCCCACTTCCGCTTTGGGGGCCAGCAACAGTTGCCAGGGCATACCCTGGGCATGGCAGGGGGCTTAAGGGCGCCTGGACCCGCCCACTTCCGCTTTGGGGGCCAGCAACAGTTGCCAGGGCAACCCTGGGCATGGCAGGGGGCTTAAGGGGGCCTGGACCCGCCCACTTCCGCTTTGGGGGCCAGCAACAGTTGCCAGGGCAACCCTGGGCATGGCAGGGGGCTTAAGGGCGCCTGGACCCGCCCACTTCCGCTTTGGGGGCCAGCAACAGTTGCCAGGGCAACCCTGGGCATGGCAGGGGGCTTAAGGGGGCCTGGACCCGCCCACTTCCGCTTTGGGGGCCAGCAACAGTTGCCAGGGCTACCCTGGGCATGGCAGGTGGATTAAGGGGGCCTGGATCCGCCCACTTCCGCTTTGGGGGCCAGCAACAGTTGCCAGGGCATACCCTGGGCATGGCAGGGGGCTTAAGGGCGCCTGGACCCGCCCACTTCCGCTTTGGGGGCCAGCAACAGTTGCCAGGGCTACCCTGGGCATGGCATGTGGATTAAGGGGCCTGGACCCGCCCACTTCCGCTTTGGGGGCCAGCAACAGTTGCCAGGGCAACCCTGGGCATGGCAGGGGGCTTAAGGGGGCCTGGACCCGCCCACTTCCGCTTTGGGGGCCAGCAACAGTTGCCAGGGCAACCCTGGGCATGGCAGGGGGCTTAAGGGGGCCTGGACCCGCCCACTTCCGCTTTGGGGGCCAGCAACAGTTGCCAGGGCATACCCTGGGCATGACAGGTGGATTAAGGGGGCCTGGACCCGCCCACTTCCGCTTTGGGGGCCAGCAACAGTTGCCAGGGCTACCATGGGTATGGCAGGGGGCTTAAGGGGGCCTGCACCCGCCCACTTCCGCTTTGGGGGCCAGCAACAGTTGCCAGGGCAACCCTGGGCATGGCAGGGGGCTTAAGGGGGCCTGAACCCGCCCACTTCCGCTTTGGGGGCCAGCAACAGTTGCCAGGGCAACCCTGGGCATGGCAGGGGGCTTAACAGGGCCTGGACCCGCCCACTTCCGCTTTGGGGGCCAGCAACAGTTGCCAGGGCTACCCTGGGCATGGCAGGGGCTGAAGGGGGCCTGGACCCGCCCACTTCCGCTTTGGGGGCCAGCAACATTTGCCAGGGCTACCCTGGGCATGGCAGGAGGATTAAGGGGGCCTGGACCCGCCCACTTCCGCTTTGGGGGCCAGCAACAGTTGCCAGGGCATACCCTGGGCATGGCAGGGGGCTTAAGGGCGCCTGGACCCGCCCACTTCCGCTTTGGGGGCCAGCAACAGTTGCCAGGGCTACCCTGGGCATGGCATGTGGATTAAGGGGGCCTGGACCCGCCCACTTCCGCTTTGGGGGCCAGCAACAGTTGCCAGGGCAACCCTGGGCATGGCAGGGGGCTTAAGGGGGCCTGGACCCGCCCACTTCCGCTTTGGGGGCCAGCAACAGTTGCCAGGGCTACCCTGGGCATGGCATGTGGATTAAGGGGGCCTGGACCCGCCCACTTCCTCTTTGGGGGCCAGCAACAGTTGCCAGGGCTACCCTGGGCATGGCAGGGGGCTTAAGGGGGCCTGGACCCGCCCACTTCCGCTTTGGGGGCCAGCAACAGTTGCCAGGGCAACCCTGGGCATTGCAGGGGGCTTAAGGGGGCATGGACCCGCCCACTTCCGCTTTGGGGGCCAGCAACAGTTGCCAGGGCAACCCTGGGCATGGCAGGGGGATTAAGGGGGCCTGGACCCGCCCACTTCCGCTTTGGGGGCCAGCAACAGTTGCCAGGGCATACCCTGGTCATGGCAGGGGGCTTAAGGGGGCCTGGACCCGCCCACTTCCGCTTTGGGGGCCAGCAACAGTTGCCAGGGCAACCCTGGGCATGGCAGGGGGCTTAAGAGGGCCTGGACCCGCCCACTTCCGCTTTGGGGGCCAGCAACAGTTGCCAGGGCTACCCTGGGCATGGCAGGTGGATTAAGGGGGCCTGGATCCGCCCACTTCCGCTTTGGGGGCCAGCAACAGTTGCCAGGGCATACCCTGGGCATGGCAGGGGGCTTAAGGGCGCCTGGACCCGCCCACTTCCGCTTTGGGGGCCAGCAACAGTTGCCAGGGCTACCCTGGGCATGGCATGTGGATTAAGGGGCCTGGACCCGCCCACTTCCGCTTTGGGGGCCAGCAACAGTTGCCAGGGCAACCCTCGGCATGGCAGGGGGCTTAAGGGGGCCTGGACCCGCCCACTTCCGCTTTGGGGGCCAGCAACCCTGGGCATGGCAGGGGGCTTAAGGGGGCCTGGACCCGCCCACTTCCGCTTTGGGGGCCAGCAACAGTTGCCAGGGCATACCCTGGGCATGGCAGGGGGCTTAAGGGGGCCTGGACACGCCCACTTCCGCTTTGGGGGCCAGCAACAGTTGCCAGGGCAACCCTGGGCATGGCAGGGGGCTTAAGGGGGCCTGGACCCGCCCACTTCCGCTTTGGGGGCCAGCAACAGTTGCCAGGGCAACCCTGGGCATGGCAGGTGGATTAAGGGGGCCTGGACCCGCCCACTTCCGCTTTGGGGGCCAGCAACAGTTGCCAGGGCATACCCTGGGCATGGCAGGGAGCTTAAGGGCGCCTGGACCCGCCCACTTCCGCTTTGGGGGCCAGCAACAGTTGCCAGGGCAACCCTGGGCATGGCAGGGGGCTTAAGGGGGCCTGGACCCGCCCACTTCCGCTTTGGGGGCCAGCAACAGTTGCCAGGGCAACCCTGGGCATGGCAGGGGGCTTAAGGAGGCCTGGACCCGCCCACTTCCGCTTTGGGGGCCAGCAACAGTTGCCAGGGCAACCCTGGGCATGACAGGGGGCTTAAGGGGGCCTGGACCCGCCCACTTCCGCTTTGGGGGCCAGCAACAGTTGCCAGGGCAACCCTGGGCATGGCAGGGGGCTTAAGGGGGCCTGGACCCGCCCACTTCCGCTTTGGGGGCCAGCAACAGTTGCCAGGGCAACCCTGGGCATGGCAGGGGGATTAAGGGGGCCTGGACCCGCCCACTTCCGCTTTGGGGGCCAGCAACAGTTGCCAGGGCATACCCTGGGCATGGCAGGGGGCTTAAGGGGGCCTGGACCCGCCCACTTCCGCTTTGGGGGCCAGCAACAGTTGCCAGGGCAACCCTGGGCATGGCAGGGGGCTTAACAGGGCCTGGACCCGCCCACTTCCGCTTTGGGGGCCAGCAACAGTTGCCAGGGCTACCCTGGGCATGGCAGGGGGCTGAAGGGGGCCTGGACCCGCCCACTTCCGCTTTGGGGGCCAGCAACAGTTGCCAGGGCTACCCTGGGCATGGCAGGAGGATTAAGGGGGCCTGGACCCGCCCACTTCCGCTTTGGGGGCCAGCAACAGTTGCCAGGGCATACCCTGGGCATGGCAGGGGGCTTAAGGGCGCCTGGACCCGCCCACTTCCGCTTTGGGGGCCAGCAACAGTTGCCAGGGCTACCCTGGGCATGGCATGTGGATTAAGGGGGCCTGGACCCGCCCACTTCCGCTTTGGGGGCCAGCAACAGTTGCCAGGGCAACCCTGGGCATGGCAGGGGGCTTAAGGGGGCCTGGACCCGCCCACTTCCGCTTTGGGGGCCAGCAACAGTTGCCAGGGCTACCCTGGGCATGGCATGTGGATTAAGGGGGCCTGGACCCGCCCACTTCCTCTTTGGGGGCCAGCAACAGTTGCCAGGGCTACCCTGGGCATGGCAGGGGGCTTAAGGGGGCCTGGACCCGCCCACTTCCGCTTTGGGGGCCAGCAACAGTTGCCAGGGCAACCCTGGGCATGGCAGGGGGCTTAAGGGGGCATGGACCCGCCCACTTCCGCTTTGGGGGCCAGCAACAGTTGCCAGGGCAACCCTGGGCATGGCAGGGGGATTAAGGGGGCCTGGACCCGCCCACTTCCGCTTTGGGGGCCAGCAACAGTTGCCAGGGCATACCCTGGTCATGGCAGGGGGCTTAAGGGGGCCTGGACCCGCCCACTTCCGCTTTGGGGGCCAGCAACAGTTGCCAGGGCAACCCTGGGCATGGCAGGGGGCTGAAGGGGGCCTGGACCCGCCCACTTCCGCTTTGGGGGCCAGCAACAGTTGCCAGGGCTACCCTGGGCATGGCAGGTGGATTAAGGGGGCCTGGATCCGCCCACTTCCGCTTTGGGGGCCAGCAACAGTTGCCAGGGCATACCCTGGGCATGGCAGGGGGCTTAAGGGCGCCTGGACCCGCCCACTTCCGCTTTGGGGGCCAGCAACAGTTGCCAGGGCTACCCTGGGCATGGCATGTGGATTAAGGGGCCTGGACCCGCCCACTTCCGCTTTGGGGGCCAGCAACAGTTGCCAGGGCAACCCTCGGCATGGCAGGGGGCTTAAGGGGGCCTGGACCCGCCCACTTCCGCTTTGGGGGCCAGCAACCCTGGGCATGGCAGGGGGCTTAAGGGGGCCTGGACCCGCCCACTTCCGCTTTGGGGGCCAGCAACAGTTGCCAGGGCATACCCTGGGCATGGCAGGGGGCTTAAGGGGGCCTGGACACGCCCACTTCCGCTTTGGGGGCCAGCAACAGTTGCCAGGGCAACCCTGGGCATGACAGGGGGCTTAAGGGGGCCTGGACCCGCCCACTTCCGCTTTGGGGGCCAGCAACAGTTGCCAGGGCAACCCTGGGCATGGCAGGTGGATTAAGGGGGCCTGGACCCGCCCACTTCCGCTTTGGGGGCCAGCAACAGTTGCCAGGGCATACCCTGGGCATGGCAGGGGGCTTAAGGGCGCCTGGACCCGCCCACTTCCGCTTTGGGGGCCAGCAACAGTTGCCAGGGCAACCCTGGGCATGGCAGGGGGCTTAAGGGGGCCTGGACCCGCCCACTTCCGCTTTGGGGGCCAGCAACAGTTGCCAGGGCAACCCTGGGCATGGCAGGGGGCTTAAGGAGGCCTGGACCCGCCCACTTCCGCTTTGGGGGCCAGCAACAGTTGCCAGGGCAACCCTGGGCATGACAGGGGGCTTAAGGGGGCCTGGACCCGCCCACTTCCGCTTTGGGGGCCAGCAACAGTTGCCAGGGCAACCCTGGGCATGGCAGGGGGCTTAAGGGGGCCTGGACCCGCCCACTTCCGCTTTGGGGGCCAGCAACAGTTGCCAGGGCAACCCTGGGCATGGCAGGGGATTAAGGGGGCCTGGACCCGCCCACTTCCGCTTTGGGGGCCAGCAACAGTTGCCAGGGCATACCCTGGGCATGGCAGGGGGCTTAAGGGGGCCTGGACCCGCCCACTTCCGCTTTGGGGGCCAGCAACAGTTGCCAGGGCAACCCTGGGCATGGCAGGGGGCTTAAGGGGGCCTGGACCCGCCCACTTCCGCTTTGGGGGCCAGCAACAGTTGCCAGGGCAACCCTGGGCATGGCAGGGGGCTTAAGGGGGTCTGGACCCGCCCACTTCCGCTTTGGGGGCCAGCAACAGTTGCCAGGGCTACCCTGGGCATGGCATGTGGATTAAGGGGGCCTGGACCCGCCCACTTCCGCTTTGGGGGCCAGCAACAGTTGCCAGGGCAACCCTGGGCATGGCAGGGGGCTTAAGGGGGCCTGGACCCGCCCACTTCCGCTTTGGGGGCCAGCAACAGTTGCCAGGGCATACCCTGGGCATGGCAGGGGGCTTAAGGGCGCCTGGACCCGCCCACTTCCGCTTTGGGGGCCAGCAACAGTTGCCAGGGCAACCCTGGGCATGGCAGGGGGCTTAAGGGGGCCTGGACCCGCCCACTTCCGCTTTGGGGGCCAGCAACAGTTGCCAGGGCTACCCTGGGCATGGCATGTGGATTAAGGGGGCCTGGACCCGCCCACTTCCGCTTTGGGGGCCAGCAACAGTTGCCAGGGCAACCCTGGGCATGGCAGGGGGCTGAAGGGGGCCTGGACCCGCCCACTTCCGCTTTGGGGGCCAGCAACAGTTGCCAGGGCTACCCTGGGCATGGCAGGTGGATTAAGGGGGCCTGGACCCGCCCACTTCCGCTTTGGGGGCCAGCAACAGTTGCCAGGGCATACCCTGGGCATGGCAGGGGGCTTAAGGGGGCCTGGACCCGCCCACTTCCGCTTTGGGGGCCAGCAACAGTTGCCAGGGCAACCCTGGGCATGGCAGGGGGCTTAAGGGGGCCTGGACCCGCCCACTTCCGCTTTGGGGGCCAGCAACAGTTGCCAGGGCAACCCTGGGCATGGAAGGTGGATTAAGGGGGCCTGGACCCGCCCACTTCCGCTTTGGGGGCCAGCAACAGTTGCCAGGGCAACCCTGGGCATGGCAGGGGGCTTAAGGGGGCCTGGACCCACCCACTTCCGCTTTGGGGGCCAGCAACAGTTGCCAGGGCATACCCTGGGCATGGCAGGGGGCTTAAGGGCGCCTGGACCCGCCCACTTCCGCTTTGGGGGCCAGCAACAGTTGCCAGGGCAACCCTGGGCATGGCAGGGGGCTTAAGGGGGCCTGGACCCGCCCACTTCCGCTTTGGGGGCCAGCAACAGTTGCCAGGGCTACCCTGGGCATGGCATGTGGATTAAGGGGGCCTGGACCCGCCCACTTCCGCTTTGGGGGCCAGCAACAGTTGCCAGGGCAACCCTGGGCATGGCAGGGGGCTGAAGGGGGCCTGGACCCGCCCACTTCCGCTTTGGGGGCCAGCAACAGTTGCCAGGGCTACCCTGGGCATGGCAGGGGGCTTAAGGGGGCCTGGACCCACCCACTTCCGCTTTGGGGGCCAGCAACAGTTGCCAGGGCTACCCTGGGCATGGCAGGGGGCTTAAGGGGGCCTGGACCCGCCTACTTCCGCTTTGGGGGCCAGCAACAGTTGCCAGGGCTACCCTGGGCATGGCATGTGGATTAAGGGGGCCTGGACCCGCCCACTTCCGCTTTGGGGGCCAGCAACAGTTGCCAGGGCTACCCTGGGCATGGCATGTGGATTAAGGGGGCCTGGACCCGCCCACTTCCGCTTTGGGGGCCAGCAACAGTTGCCAGGGCAACCCTGGGCATGGCAGGGGGCTTAAGGGGGCCTGGACCCGCCTACTTCCGCTTTGGGGGCCAGCAACAGTTGCCAGGGCTACCCTGGGCATGGCATGTGGATTAAGGGGGCCTGGACCCGCCCACTTCCTCTTTGGGGGCCAGCAACAGTTGCCAGGGCAACCCTCGGCATGGCAGGGGGCTTAACGGGGCCTGGATCCGCCCACTTCCGCTTTGGGGGCCAGCAACAGTTGCCAGGGCAACCCTGGGCATGGCAGGGGGCTTAAGGGGGCCTGGACCCGCCCACTTCCGCTTTGGGGGCCAGCAACAGTTGCCAGGGCAACCCTGGGCATGGCAGGGGGCTTAAGGGGGCCTGGACCCGCCCACTTCCGCTTTGGGGGCCAGCATCAGTTGCCAGGGCAACCCTGGGCATGGCAGGGGGATTAAGGGGGCCTGGACCCGCCCACTTCCGCTTTGGGGGCCAGCAACAGTTGCCAGGGCATACCCTGGGCATGGCAGGGGGCTTAAGGGGGCCTGGACCCGCCCATTTCCGCTTTGGGGGCCAGCAACAGTTGCCAGGGCAACCCTGGGCATGGCAGGGGGCTTAAAGGGGCCTGGACCCGCCCACTTCCGCTTTGGGGGCCAGCAACAGTTGCCAGGGCAACCCTGGGCATGGCAGGGGGCTTAAGGGGGCCTGGACCCGCCCACTTCCGCTTTGGGGGCCAGCAACAGTTGCCAGGGCAACCCTGGGCATGGCAGGGGGCTGAAGGGGGCCTGGACCCGCCCACTTCCGCTTTGGGGGCCAGCAACAGTTGCCAGGGCAACCCTGGGCATGGAAGGTGGATTAAGGGGGCCTGGACCCGCCCACTTCCGCTTTGGGGGCCAGCAACAGTTGCCAGGGCATACCCTGGGCATGGCAGGGGGCTTAAGGGCGCCTGGACCCGCCCACTTCCGCTTTGGGGGCCAGCAACAGTTGCCAGGGCAACCCTGGGCATGGCAGGGGGCTTAAGGGGGCCTGGACCCGCCCACTTCCGCTTTGGGGGCCAGCAACAGTTGCCAGGGCAACCCTGGGCATGACAGGGGGCTTAAGGGGGCCTGGACCCGCCCACTTCCGCTTTGGGGGCCAGCAACAGTTGCCAGGGCAACCCTGGGCATGGCAGGGGGCTTAAGGGGGCCTGGACCCACCCACTTCCGCTTTGGGGGCAGGCAACAGTTGCCAGGGCAACCCTGGGCATGGCAGGGGGATTAAGGGGGCCTGGACCCGCCCACTTCCGCTTTGGGGGCCAGCAACAGTTGCCAGGGCTACCCTGGGCATGGCATGTGGATTAAGGGGCCTGGACCCGCCCACTTCCGCTTTGGGGGCCAGCAACAGTTGCCAGGGCAACCCTCGGCATGGCAGGGGGCTTAAGGGGGCCTGGACCCCGCCCACTTCCGCTTTGGGGGCCAGCAACCCTGGGCATGGCAGGGGGCTTAAGGGGGCCTGGACCCGCCCACTTCCGCTTTGGGGGCCAGCAACAGTTGCCAGGGCATACCCTGGGCATGGCAGGGGGCTTAAGGGGGCCTGGACACGCCCACTTCCGCTTTGGGGGCCAGCAACAGTTGCCAGGGCAACCCTGGGCATGACAGGGGGCTTAAGGGGGCCTGGACCCGCCCACTTCCGCTTTGGGGGCCAGCAAACAGTTGCCAGGGCAACCCTGGGCATGGCAGGTGGATTAAGGGGGCCTGGACCCGCCCACTTCCGCTTTGGGGGCCAGCAACAGTTGCCAGGGCATACCCTGGGCATGGCAGGGGGCTTAAGGGCGCCTGGACCCGCCCACTTCCGCTTTGGGGGCCAGCAACAGTTGCCAGGGCAACCCTGGGCATGGCAGGGGGCTTAAGGGGGCCTGGACCCGCCCACTTCCGCTTTGGGGGCCAGCAACAGTTTGCCAGGGCAACCCTGGGCATGGCAGGGGGCTTAAGGAGGCCTGGACCCGCCCACTTCCGCTTTGGGGGCCAGCAACAGTTGCCAGGGCAACCCTGGGCATGACAGGGGGCTTAAGGGGGCCTGGACCCGCCCACTTCCGCTTTGGGGGCCAGCAACAGTTGCCAGGGCAACCCTGGGCATGGCAGGGGGCTTAAGGGGGCCTGGACCCGCCCACTTCCGCTTTGGGGGCCAGCAACAGTTGCCAGGGCAACCCTGGGCATGGCAGGGGGATTAAGGGGGCCTGGACCCGCCCACTTCCGCTTTGGGGGCCAGCAACAGTTGCCAGGGCATACCCTGGGCATGGCAGGGGGCTTAAGGGGGCCTGGACCCGCCCACTTCCGCTTTGGGGGCCAGCAACAGTTGCCAGGGCAACCCTGGGCATGGCAGGGGGCTTAAGGGGGCCTGGACCCCGCCCACTTCCGCTTTGGGGGCCAGCAACAGTTGCCAGGGCAACCCTGGGCATGGCAGGGGGCTTAAGGGGGTCTGGACCCGCCCACTTCCGCTTTGGGGGCCAGCAACAGTTTGCCAGGGCTACCCTGGGCATGGCATGTGGATTAAGGGGGCCTGGACCCGCCCACTTCCGCTTTGGGGGCCAGCAACAGTTGCCAGGGCAACCCTGGGCATGGCAGGGGGCTTAAGGGGGCCTGGACCCGCCCACTTCCGCTTTGGGGGCCAGCAACAGTTGCCAGGGCATACCCTGGGCATGGCAGGGGGCTTAAGGGCGCCTGGACCCGCCCACTTCCGCTTTGGGGGCCAGCAACAGTTGCCAGGGCAACCCTGGGCATGGCAGGGGGCTTAAGGGGGCCTGGACCCGCCCACTTCCGCTTTGGGGGCCAGCAACAGTTGCCAGGGCTACCCTGGGCATGGCATGTGGATTAAGGGGGCCTGGACCCGCCCACTTCCGCTTTGGGGGCCAGCAACAGTTGCCAGGGCAACCCTGGGCATGGCAGGGGGCTGAAGGGGGCCTGGACCCGCCCACTTCCGCTTTGGGGGCCAGCAACAGTTGCCAGGGCTACCCTGGGCATGGCAGGGGGCTTAAGGGGGCCTGGACCCACCCACTTCCGCTTTGGGGGCCAGCAACAGTTGCCAGGGCTACCCTGGGCATGGCAGGGGGCTTAAGGGGGCCTGGACCCGCCTACTTCCGCTTTGGGGGCCAGCAACAGTTGCCAGGGCAACCCTGGGCATGGCAGGGGGCTTAAGGGGGCCTGGACCCGCCCACTTCCGCTTTGGGGGCCAGCAACAGTTGCCAGGGCAACCCTGGGCATGGCAGGGGGCTGAAGGGGGCCTGGACCCGCCCACTTCCGCTTTGGGGGCCAGCAACAGTTGCCAGGGCTACCCTGGGCATGGCAGGTGGATTAAGGGGGGCCTGGACCCGCCCACTTCCGCTTTGGGGGCCAGCAACAGTTGCCAGGGCATACCCTGGGCATGGCAGGGGGCTTAAGGGGGCCTGGACCCGCCCACTTCCGCTTTGGGGGCCAGCAACAGTTGCCAGGGCAACCCTGGGCATGGCAGGGGGCTTAAGGGGGCCTGGACCCGCCCACTTCCGCTTTGGGGGCCAGCAACAGTTGCCAGGGCAACCCTGGGCATGGAAGGTGGATTAAGGGGGCCTGGACCCGCCCACTTCCGCTTTGGGGGCCAGCAACAGTTGCCAGGGCAACCCTGGGCATGGCAGGGGGCTTAAGGGGGCCTGGACCCGCCCACTTCCGCTTTGGGGGCCAGCAACAGTTGCCAGGGCATACCCTGGGCATGGCAGGGGGCTTAAGGGCGCCTGGACCCGCCCACTTCCGCTTTGGGGGCCAGCAACAGTTGCCAGGGCAACCCTGGGCATGGCAGGGGGCTTAAGGGGGCCTGGACCCGCCCACTTCCGCTTTGGGGGCCAGCAACAGTTGCCAGGGCTACCCTGGGCATGGCATGTGGATTAAGGGGGCCTGGACCCGCCCACTTCCGCTTTGGGGGCCAGCAACAGTTGCCAGGGCAACCCTGGGCATGGCAGGGGGCTGAAGGGGGCCTGGACCCGCCCACTTCCGCTTTGGGGGCCAGCAACAGTTGCCAGGGCTACCCTGGGCATGGCAGGGGGCTTAAGGGGGCCTGGACCCACCCACTTCCGCTTTGGGGGCCAGCAACAGTTGCCAGGGCTACCCTGGGCATGGCAGGGGGCTTAAGGGGGCCTGGACCCGCCTACTTCCGCTTTGGGGGCCAGCAACAGTTGCCAGGGCTACCCTGGGCATGGCATGTGGATTAAGGGGGCCTGGACCCGCCCACTTCCGCTTTGGGGGCCAGCAACAGTTGCCAGGGCTACCCTGGGCATGGCATGTGGATTAAGGGGGCCTGGACCCGCCCACTTCCGCTTTGGGGGCCAGCAACAGTTGCCAGGGCAACCCTGGGCATGGCAGGGGGCTTAAGGGGGCCTGGACCCGCCTACTTCCGCTTTGGGGGCCAGCAACAGTTGCCAGGGCTACCCTGGGCATGGCATGTGGATTAAGGGGGCCTGGACCCGCCCACTTCCTCTTTGGGGGCCAGCAACAGTTGCCAGGGCAACCCTCGGCATGGCAGGGGGCTTAACGGGGCCTGGATCCGCCCACTTCCGCTTTGGGGGCCAGCAACAGTTGCCAGGGCAACCCTGGGCATGGCAGGGGGCTTAAGGGGGCCTGGACCCGCCCACTTCCGCTTTGGGGGCCAGCAACAGTTGCCAGGGCAACCCTGGGCATGGCAGGGGGCTTAAGGGGGCCTGGACCCGCCCACTTCCGCTTTGGGGGCCAGCATCAGTTGCCAGGGCAACCCTGGGCATGGCAGGGGGATTAAGGGGGCCTGGACCCGCCCACTTCCGCTTTGGGGGCCAGCAACAGTTGCCAGGGCATACCCTGGGCATGGCAGGGGGCTTAAGGGGGCCTGGACCCGCCCATTTCCGCTTTGGGGGCCAGCAACAGTTGCCAGGGCAACCCTGGGCATGGCAGGGGGCTTAAAGGGGCCTGGACCCGCCCACTTCCGCTTTGGGGGCCAGCAACAGTTGCCAGGGCAACCCTGGGCATGGCAGGGGGCTTAAGGGGGCCTGGACCCGCCCACTTCCGCTTTGGGGGCCAGCAACAGTTGCCAGGGCAACCCTGGGCATGGCAGGGGGCTGAAGGGGGCCTGGACCCGCCCACTTCCGCTTTGGGGGCCAGCAACAGTTGCCAGGGCAACCCTGGGCATGGAAGTTGGATTAAGGGGGCCTGGACCCGCCCACTTCCGCTTTGGGGGCCAGCAACAGTTGCCAGGGCATACCCTGGGCATGGCAGGGGGCTTAAGGGCGCCTGGACCCGCCCACTTCCGCTTTGGGGGCCAGCAACAGTTGCCAGGGCAACCCTGGGCATGGCAGGGGGCTTAAGGGGGCCTGGACCCGCCCACTTCCGCTTTGGGGCCAGCAACAGTTGCCAGGGCAACCCTGGGCATGACAGGGGGGATTAAGGGGGCCTGGACCCGCCCACTTCCGCTTTGGGGGCCAGCAACAGTTGCCAGGGCATACCCTGGGCATGGCAGGGGGCTTAAGGGGGCCTGGACCCGCCCACTTCCGCTTTGGGGGCCAGCAACAGTTGCCAGGGCAACCCTGGGCATGGCAGGGGGCTTAAGGGGGCCTGGACACACCCACTTCCGCTTTGGGGGCCAGCAACAGTTGCCAGGGCAACCCTGGGCATGGCAGGGGGCTTAAGGGGGCCTGGACCCGCCCACTTCCGCTTTGGGGGCCAGCAACAGTTGCCAGGGCTACCCTGGGCATGGCATGTGGATTAAGGGGGCCTGGACCCGCCCACTTCCGCTTTGGGGCCAGCAACAGTTGCCAGGGCAACCCTCGGCATGGCAGGGGGCTTAAGGGGGCCTGGACCCGCCCACTTCCGCTTTGGGGGCCAGCAACAGTTGCCAGGGCAACCCTGGGCATGGCAGGGGGCTTAAGGGGGCCTGGACCCTCCCACTTCCGCTTTGGGGGCCAGCAACAGTTGCCAGGGCATACCCTGGGCATGGCAGGGGGCTTAAGGGCGCCTGGACCCGCCCACTTCCGCTTTGGGGGCCAGCAACAGTTGCCAGGGCAACCCTGGGCATGGCAGGGGGCTTAAGGGGGCCTGGACCCGCCCACTTCCGCTTTGGGGGCCAGCAACAGTTGCCAGGGCTACCCTGGGCATGGCATGTGGATTAAGGGGGCCTGGACCCGCCCACTTCCGCTTTGGGGGCCAGCAACAGTTGCCAGGGCAACCCTGGGCATGGCAGGGGGCTGAAGGGGGCCTGGACCCGCCCACTTCCGCTTTGGGGGCCAGCAACAGTTGCCAGGGCAACCCTGGGCATGGCAGGGGGCTTAAGGGGGCCTGGACCCGCCCACTTCCGCTTTGGGGGCCAGCAACAGTTGCCAGGGCTACCCTGGGCATGGCATGTGGATTAAGGGGCCTGGACCCGCCCACTTCCGCTTTGGGGGCCAGCAACAGTTGCCAGGGCAACCCTCGGCATGGCAGGGGGCTTAAGGGGGCCTGACCCGCCCACTTCCGCTTTGGGGGCCAGCAACCCTGGGCATGGCAGGGGGCTTAAGGGGGCCTGGACCCGCCCACTTCCGCTTTGGGGGGCCAGCAACAGTTTGCCAGGGCATACCCTGGGCATGGCAGGGGGCTTAAGGGGGCCTGGACACGCCCACTTCCGCTTTGGGGCCAGCAACAGTTGCCAGGGCAACCCTGGGCATGACAGGGGCTTAAGGGGGCCTGGACCCGCCCACTTCCGCTTTGGGGGCCAGCAACAGTTGCCAGGGCAACCCTGGGCATGGCAGGTGGATTAAGGGGGCCTGGACCCGCCCACTTCCGCTTTGGGGGCCAGCAACAGTTGCCAGGGCATACCCTGGGCATGGCAGGGGGCTTAAGGGCGCCTGGACCCGCCCACTTCCGCTTTGGGGGCCAGCAACAGTTGCCAGGGCAACCCTGGGCATGGCAGGGGGCTTAAGGGGGCCTGGGACCCGCCCACTTCCGCTTTGGGGGCCAGCAACAGTTGCCAGGGCAACCCTGGGCATGGCAGGGGGCTTAAGGAGGCCTGGACCCGCCCACTTCCGCTTTGGGGGCCAGCAACAGTTGCCAGGGCAACCCTGGGCATGGCAGGGGGCTTAAGGGGGCCTGGACCCGCCCACTTCCGCTTTGGGGGCCAGCAACAGTTGCCAGGGCTACCCTGGGCATGGCATGTGGATTAAGGGGGCCTGGACCCGCCCACTTCCGCTTTGGGGGCCAGCAACAGTTGCCAGGGCAACCCTGGGCATGGCAGGGGGCTGAAGGGGGCCTGGACCCGCCCACTTCCGCTTTGGGGGCCAGCAACAGTTGCCAGGGCTACCCTGGGCATGGCAGGGGGCTTAAGGGGGCCTGGACCCACCCACTTCCGCTTTGGGGGCCAGCAACAGTTGCCAGGGCTACCCTGGGCATGGCAGGGGGCTTAAGGGGGCCTGGACCCGCCTACTTCCGCTTTGGGGGCCAGCAACAGTTGCCAGGGCTACCCTGGGCATGGCATGTGGATTAAGGGGGCCTGGACCCGCCCACTTCCGCTTTGGGGGCCAGCAACAGTTGCCAGGGCTACCCTGGGCATGGCATGTGGATTAAGGGGGCCTGGACCCGCCCACTTCCGCTTTGGGGGCCAGCAACAGTTGCCAGGGCAACCCTGGGCATGGCAGGGGGCTTAAGGGGGCCTGGACCCGCCTACTTCCGCTTTGGGGGCCAGCAACAGTTGCCAGGGCTACCCTGGGCATGGCATGTGGATTAAGGGGGCCTGGACCCGCCCACTTCCTCTTTGGGGGCCAGCAACAGTTGCCAGGGCAACCCTCGGCATGGCAGGGGGCTTAACGGGGCCTGGATCCGCCCACTTCCGCTTTGGGGGCCAGCAACAGTTGCCAGGGCAACCCTGGGCATGGCAGGGGGCTTAAGGGGGCCTGGACCCGCCCACTTCCGCTTTGGGGGCCAGCAACAGTTGCCAGGGCAACCCTGGGCATGGCAGGGGGCTTAAGGGGGCCTGGACCCGCCCACTTCCGCTTTGGGGGCCAGCATCAGTTGCCAGGGCAACCCTGGGCATGGCAGGGGGATTAAGGGGGCCTGGACCCGCCCACTTCCGCTTTGGGGGCCAGCAACAGTTGCCAGGGCATACCCTGGGCATGGCGGGGGGCTTAAGGGGGCCTGGACCCGCCCATTTCCGCTTTGGGGGCCAGCAACAGTTGCCAGGGCAACCCTGGGCATGGCAGGGGGCTTAAAGGGGCCTGGACCCGCCCACTTCCGCTTTGGGGGCCAGCAACAGTTGCCAGGGCAACCCTGGGCATGGCAGGGGGCTTAAGGGGGCCTGGACCCGCCCACTTCCGCTTTGGGGGCCAGCAACAGTTGCCAGGGCAACCCTGGGCATGGCAGGGGGCTGAAGGGGGCCTGGACCCGCCCACTTCCGCTTTGGGGGCCAGCAACAGTTGCCAGGGCAACCCTGGGCATGGAAGGTGGATTAAGGGGGCCTGGACCCGCCCACTTCCGCTTTGGGGGCCAGCAACAGTTGCCAGGGCATACCCTGGGCATGGCAGGGGGCTTAAGGGCGCCTGGACCCGCCCACTTCCGCTTTGGGGGCCAGCAACAGTTGCCAGGGCTACCCTGGGCATGGCATGTGGATTAAGGGGGCCTGGACCCGCCCACTTCCGCTTTGGGGCCAGCAACAGTTGCCAGGGCAACCCTCGGCATGGCAGGGGGCTTAAGGGGGCCTGGACCCGCCCACTTCCGCTTTGGGGGCCAGCAACAGTTGCCAGGGCAACCCTGGGCATGGCAGGGGGCTTAAGGGGGCCTGGACCCTCCCACTTCCGCTTTGGGGGCCAGCAACAGTTGCCAGGGCATACCCTGGGCATGGCAGGGGGCTTAAGGGCGCCTGGACCCGCCCACTTCCGCTTTGGGGGCCAGCAACAGTTGCCAGGGCAACCCTGGGCATGGCAGGGGGCTTAAGGGGGCCTGGACCCGCCCACTTCCGCTTTGGGGGCCAGCAACAGTTGCCAGGGCTACCCTGGGCATGGCATGTGGATTAAGGGGGCCTGGACCCGCCCACTTCCGCTTTGGGGGCCAGCAACAGTTGCCAGGGCAACCCTGGGCATGGCAGGGGGCTGAAGGGGGCCTGGACCCGCCCACTTCCGCTTTGGGGGCCAGCAACAGTTGCCAGGGCAACCCTGGGCATGGCAGGGGGCTTAAGGGGGCCTGGACCCGCCCACTTCCGCTTTGGGGGCCAGCAACAGTTGCCAGGGCTACCCTGGGCATGGCATGTGGATTAAGGGGCCTGGACCCGCCCACTTCCGCTTTGGGGGCCAGCAACAGTTGCCAGGGCAACCCTCGGCATGGCAGGGGGCTTAAGGGGGCCTGGACCCGCCCACTTCCGCTTTGGGGGCCAGCAACCCTGGGCATGGCAGGGGGCTTAAGGGGGCCTGGACCCGCCCACTTCCGCTTTGGGGGCCAGCAACAGTTGCCAGGGCATACCCTGGGCATGGCAGGGGGCTTAAGGGGGCCTGGACACGCCCACTTCCGCTTTGGGGGCCAGCAACAGTTGCCAGGGCAACCCTGGGCATGACAGGGGGCTTAAGGGGGCCTGGACCCGCCCACTTCCGCTTTGGGGGCCAGCAACAGTTGCCAGGGCAACCCTGGGCATGGCAGGTGGATTAAGGGGGCCTGGACCCGCCCACTTCCGCTTTGGGGGCCAGCAACAGTTGCCAGGGCATACCCTGGGCATGGCAGGGGGCTTAAGGGCGCCTGGACCCGCCCACTTCCGCTTTGGGGGCCAGCAACAGTTGCCAGGGCAACCCTGGGCATGGCAGGGGGCTTAAGGGGGCCTGGACCCGCCCACTTCCGCTTTGGGGGCCAGCAACAGTTGCCAGGGCAACCCTGGGCATGGCAGGGGGCTTAAGGGGGCCTGGACCCGCCCACTTCCGCTTTGGGTGCCAGCAACAGTTGCCAGGGCAACCCTGGGCATGGCAGGGGGATTAAGGGGGCCTGGACCCGCCCACTTCCGCTTTGGGGGCCAGCAACAGTTGCCAGGGCTACCCTGGGCATGGCAGGGGGCTTAAGGGCGCCTGGACCCGCCCACTTCCGCTTTGGGGGCCAGCAACAGTTGCCAGGGCAACCCTGGGCATGGCAGGGGGCTTAAGGGGGCCTGGACCCGCCCACTTCCGCTTTGGGGGCCAGCAACAGTTGCCAGGGCAACCCTGGGCATGGCAGGGGGATTAAGGGGGCCTGGACCCGCCCAATTCCGCTTTGGGGGCCAGCAACAGTTGCCAGGGCTACCATGGGCATGGCAGGGGGCTGAAGGGGGCCTGGACCCGCCCACTTCCGCTTTGGGGGCCAGCAACAGTTGCCAGGGAAACCCTGGGCATGGCAGGGGGCTTAAGGGGGCCTGGACCCGCCCACTTCCGCTTTGGGGGCCAGCAACAGTTGCCAGGGCTACCCTTGGCATGGCAGGGGGCTTAAGGGGGCCTGGACCCGCCCACTTCCGCTTTGAGGGCCAGCAACAGTTGCCAGGGCTACCCTGGGCATGGCAGGGGGTTTAAGGGGGCCTGGACCCGCCCACTTCCGCTTTGGGGGCCAGCAACAGTTGCCAGGGCTACCCTGGGCATGGCAGGGGGCTTAAGGGGGCCTGGACCCGCCCACTTCCGCTTTGAGGGCCAGCAACAGTTGCCAGGGCTACCCTGGGCATGGCAGGGGGTTTAAGGGGGCCTGGACCCGCCCACTTCCGCTTTGGGGGCCAGCAACAGTTGCCAGGGCATACCCTGGGCATGGCAGGGGGCTTAAGGGGGCCTGGACCCGCCCATTTCCGCTTTGGGGGCCAGCAACAGTTGCCAGGGCAACCCTGGGCATGGCAGGGGGCTTAAAGGGGCCTGGACCCGCCCACTTCCGCTTTGGGGGCCAGCAACAGTTGCCAGGGCAACCCTGGGCATGGCAGGGGGCTTAAGGGGGCCTGGACCCGCCCACTTCCGCTTTGGGGGCCAGCAACAGTTGCCAGGGCAACCCTGGGCATGGCAGGGGGCTGAAGGGGGCCTGGACCCGCCCACTTCCGCTTTGGGGGCCAGCAACAGTTGCCAGGGCAACCCTGGGCATGGAAGGTGGATTAAGGGGGCCTGGACCCGCCCACTTCCGCTTTGGGGGCCAGCAACAGTTGCCAGGGCATACCCTGGGCATGGCAGGGGGCTTAAGGGCGCCTGGACCCGCCCACTTCCGCTTTGGGGGCCAGCAACAGTTGCCAGGGCAACCCTGGGCATGGCAGGGGGCTTAAGGGGGCCTGGACCCGCCCACTTCCGCTTTGGGGGCCAGCAACAGTTGCCAGGGCAACCCTGGGCATGACAGGGGGCTTAAGGGGGCCTGGACCCGCCCACTTCCGCTTTGGGGGCCAGCAACAGTTGCCAGGGCAACCCTGGGCATGGCAGGGGGCTTAAGGGGGCCTGGACCCACCCACTTCCGCTTTGGGGGCAGGCAACAGTTGCCAGGGCAACCCTGGGCATGGCAGGGGGATTAAGGGGGCCTGGACCCGCCCACTTCCGCTTTGGGGGCCAGCAACAGTTGCCAGGGCATACCCTGGGCATGGCAGGGGGCTTAAGGGGGCCTGGACCCGCCCACTTCCGCTTTGGGGGCCAGCAACAGTTGCCAGGGCAACCCTGGGCATGGCAGGGGGCTTAAGGGGGCCTGGACACACCCACTTCCGCTTTGGGGGCCAGCAACAGTTGCCAGGGCAACCCTGGGCATGGCAGGGGGCTTAAGGGGGCCTGGACCCGCCCACTTCCGCTTTGGGGGCCAGCAACAGTTGCCAGGGCTACCCTGGGCATGGCATGTGGATTAAGGGGGCCTGGACCCGCCCACTTCCGCTTTGGGGGCCAGCAACAGTTGCCAGGGCAACCCTGGGCATGGCAGGGGGCTTAAGGGGGCCTGGACCCGCCCACTTCCGCTTTGGGGGCCAGCAACAGTTGCCAGGGCTACCCTGGGCATGGCATGTGGATTAAGGGGGCCTGGACCCGCCCACTTCCGCTTTGGGGGCCAGCAACAGTTGCCAGGGCATACCCTGGGCATGGCAGGGGGCTTAAGGGCGCCTGGACCCGCCCACTTCCGCTTTGGGGGCCAGCAACAGTTGCCAGGGCAACCCTGGGCATGGCAGGGGGCTTAAGGGGGCCTGGACCCGCCCACTTCCGCTTTGGGGGCCAGCAACAGTTGCCAGGGCTACCCTGGGCATGGCATGTGGATTAAGGGGGCCTGGACCCGCCCACTTCCGCTTTGGGGGCCAGCAACAGTTGCCAGGGCAACCCTGGGCATGGCAGGGGGCTGAAGGGGGCCTGGACCCGCCCACTTCCGCTTTGGGGGCCAGCAACAGTTGCCAGGGCAACCCTGGGCATGGCAGGGGGCTTAAGGGGGCCTGGACCCGCCCACTTCCGCTTTGGGGGCCAGCAACAGTTGCCAGGGCAACCCTGGGCATGGCAGGGGGCTTAAGGGGGCCTGGACCCGCCCACTTCCGCTTTGGGTGCCAGCAACAGTTGCCAGGGCAACCCTGGGCATGGCAGGGGGATTAAGGGGGCCTGGACCCGCCCACTTCCGCTTTGGGGGCCAGCAACAGTTGCCAGGGCTACCCTGGGCATGGCAGGGGGCTTAAGGGCGCCTGGACCCGCCCACTTCCGCTTTGGGGGCCAGCAACAGTTGCCAGGGCAACCCTGGGCATGGCAGGGGGCTTAAGGGGGCCTGGACCCGCCCACTTCCGCTTTGGGGGCCAGCAACAGTTGCCAGGGCAACCCTGGGCATGGCAGGGGGATTAAGGGGGCCTGGACCCGCCCAATTCCGCTTTGGGGGCCAGCAACAGTTGCCAGGGCTACCATGGGCATGGCAGGGGGCTGAAGGGGGCCTGGACCCGCCCACTTCCGCTTTGGGGGCCAGCAACAGTTGCCAGGGAAACCCTGGGCATGGCAGGGGGCTTAAGGGGGCCTGGACCCGCCCACTTCCGCTTTGGGGGCCAGCAACAGTTGCCAGGGCTACCCTTGGCATGGCAGGGGCTTAAGGGGGCCTGGACCCGCCCACTTCCGCTTTGAGGGCCAGCAACAGTTGCCAGGGCTACCCTGGGCATGGCAGGGGGTTTAAGGGGGCCTGGACCCGCCCACTTCCGCTTTGGGGGCCAGCAACAGTTGCCAGGGCTACCCTGGGCATGGCAGGGGGCTTAAGGGGGCCTGGACCCGCCCACTTCCGCTTTTGGGGCCAGCAACAGTTGCCAGGGCTACGCTGGGCATGGCAGGGGGCTTAAGGGGGCCTGGACCCGCCCACTTCCGCTTTGGGGGCCAGCAACAGTTGCCAGGGCAACCCTGGGCATGGCAGGGGGCTTAAGGGGGCCTGGACCCGCCCACTTCCGCTTTGGGGGCCAGCAACAGTTGCCAGGGCAACCCTGGGCATGGCAGGGGGCTTAAGGGGGCCTGGACCCGCCCACTTCCGCTTTGGGGGCCAGCAACAGTTGCCAGGGCTACCCTGGGCATGGCAGGTGGATTAAGGGGGCCTGGACCCGCCCACTTCCGTTTTGGGGGCCAGCAACAGTTGCCAGGGCATACCCTGGGCATGGCAGGGGGCTTAAGGGCGCCTGGACCCGCCCACTTCCGCTTTGGGGGCCAGCAACAGTTGCCAGGGCATACCCTGGGCATGGCAGGGGGCTTAAGGGCGCCTGGACCCGCCCACTTCTGCTTTGGGGGCCAGCAACAGTTGCCAGGCCAACCCTGGGCATGGCAGGGGCTTAAGCGGGCCTGGACCCGCCCACTTCCGCTTTGGGGGCCAGCAACAGTTGCCAGGGCTACCCTGGGCATGGCAGGGGGCTTAAGGGGGCCTGGACCCGCCCACTTCCGCTTTGGGGGCCAGCAAAAGTTGCCAGGGCTACCCTGGGCATGGCAGGGGGCTTAAGGGGGCCTGGACCCACCCACTTCCGCTTTGGGGGCCAGCAACAGTTGCCAGGGCTACCCTGGGCATGGCAGGGGGCTTAAGGGGCCTGGACCCGCCCACTTCCGCTTTGGGGGCCAGCAACAGTTGCCAGGGCAACCCTGGGCATGGCAGGGGGCTTAAGGGGGCCTGGACCCGCCCACTTCCGCTTTGGGGGCCAGCAACAGTTGCCAGGGCTACGCTGGGCATGGCAGGGGGCTTAAGGGGGCCTGGACCCGCCCACTTCCGCTTTGGGGGCCAGCAACAGTTGCCAGGGCTACCATGGGCATGACAGGGGGCTTAAGGGGGCCTGGACCCGCCCACTTCCGCTTTGGGGGCCAGCAACAGTTGCCAGGGCAACCCTGGGCATGGCAGGGGGCTTAAGGGGGCCTGGACCCGCCCACTTCCGCTTTGGGGGCCAGCAACAGTTGCCAGGGCAACCCTGGGCATGGCAGGGGGATTAAGGCGCCTGGACCCGCCCACTTCCGCTTTGGGGGCCAGCAACAGTTGCCAGGGCATACCATGGGCATGACAGGGGCTTAAGGGGGCCTGGACCCGCCCACTTCCGCTTTGGGGGCCAGCAACAGTTGCCAGGGCAACCCTGGGCATGGCAGGGGGCTTAAGGGGGCCTGGACCCGCCCACTTCCGCTTTGGGGGCCAGCAACAGTTGCCAGGGCAACCCTGGGCATGGCAGGGGGATTAAGGGGGCCTGGACCCGCCCAATTCCGCTTTGGGGGCCAGCAACAGTTGCCAGGGCTACCATGGGCATGGCAGGGGGCTGAAGGGGGCCTGGACCCGCCCAATTCCGCTTTGGGGGCCAGCAACAGTTGCCAGGGCAACCCTGGGCATGGCAGGTGGATTAAGGGGGCCTGGACCCGCCCACTTCCGCTTTGGGGGCCAGCAACAGTTGCCAGGGCATACCCTGGGCATGGCAGGGGGCTTAAGGGCGCCTGGACCCGCCCACTTCCGCTTTGGGGGCCAGCAACAGTTACCAGGGCAACCCTGGGCATGGCAGGGGGCTTAAGGGGGCCTGGACCCGCCCACTTCCGCTTTGGGGGCCAGCAACAGTTGCCAGGGCAACCCTGGGCATGGCAGGGGGCTTAAGGAGGCCTGGACCCGCCCACTTCCGCTTTGGGTGCCAGCAACAGTTGCCAGGGCAACCCTGGGCATGGCAGGGGGATTAAGGGGGCCTGGACCCGCCCACTTCCGCTTTGGGGGCCAGCAACAGTTGCCAGGGCTACCCTGGGCATGGCAGGGGGCTTAAGGGCGCCTGGACCCGCCCACTTCCGCTTTGGGGGCCAGCAACAGTTGCAAGGGCTACCCTGGGCATGGCAGGGGGATTAAGGGGGCCTGGACCCGCCCACTTCCGCTTTGGGGGCCAGCAACAGTTGCCAGGGCAACCCTGGGCATGGCAGGGGGCTTAAGGGCGCCTGGACCCGCCCACTTCCGCTTTGGGGGCCAGCAACAGTTGCCAGGGCAACCCTGGGCATGGCAGGGGGCTTAAGGGGGCCTGGACCCGCCCACTTCCGCTTTGGGGGCCAGCAACAGTTGCCAGGGCAACCCTGGGCATGTCAGGGGGATTAAGGGGGCCTGGACCCGCCCAATTCCGCTTTGGGGGCCAGCAACAGTTGCCAGGGCTACCATGGGCATGGCAGGGGGCTTAAGGGGGCCTGGACCCGCCCACTTCCGCTTTGGGGGCCAGCAACAGTTGCCAGGGCTACCCTGGGCATGGCAGGGGGTTTAAGGGGGCCTGGACCCGCCCACTTCCGCTTTGGGGGCCAGCAACAGTTGCCAGGGCTACCCTGGGCATGGCAGGGGGCTTAAGGGGGCCTGGACCCGCCCACTTCCGCTTTGGGGGCCAGCAACAGTTGCCAGGGCTACGCTGGGCATGGCAGGGGGCTTAAGGGGGCCTGGACCCGCCCATTTCCGCTTTGGGGGCCAGCAACAGTTGCCAGGGCAACCCTGGGCATGGCAGGGGGCTTAAAGGGGCCTGGACCCGCCCACTTCCGCTTTGGGGGCCAGCAACAGTTGCCAGGGCAACCCTGGGCATGGCAGGGGGCTTAAGGGGGCCTGGACCCGCCCACTTCCGCTTTGGGGGCCAGCAACAGTTGCCAGGGCAACCCTGGGCATGGCAGGGGGCTGAAGGGGGCCTGGACCCGCCCACTTCCGCTTTGGGGGCCAGCAACAGTTGCCAGGGCAACCCTGGGCATGGAAGGTGGATTAAGGGGGCCTGGACCCGCCCACTTCCGCTTTGGGGGCCAGCAACAGTTGCCAGGGCATACCCTGGGCATGGCAGGGGGCTTAAGGGCGCCTGGACCCGCCCACTTCCGCTTTGGGGGCCAGCAACAGTTGCCAGGGCAACCCTGGGCATGGCAGGGGGCTTAAGGGGGCCTGGACCCGCCCACTTCCGCTTTGGGGGCCAGCAACAGTTGCCAGGGCAACCCTGGGCATGACAGGGGGCTTAAGGGGGCCTGGACCCGCCCACTTCCGCTTTGGGGGCCAGCAACAGTTGCCAGGGCAACCCTGGGCATGGCAGGGGGCTTAAGGGGGCCTGGACCCACCCACTTCCGCTTTGGGGGCAGGCAACAGTTGCCAGGGCAACCCTGGGCATGGCAGGGGGATTAAGGGGGCCTGGACCCGCCCACTTCCGCTTTGGGGGCCAGCAACAGTTGCCAGGGCATACCCTGGGCATGGCAGGGGGCTTAAGGGGGCCTGGACCCGCCCACTTCCGCTTTGGGGGCCAGCAACAGTTGCCAGGGCAACCCTGGGCATGGCAGGGGGCTTAAGGGGGCCTGGACACACCCACTTCCGCTTTGGGGGCCAGCAACAGTTGCCAGGGCAACCCTGGGCATGGCAGGGGGCTTAAGGGGGCCTGGACCCGCCCACTTCCGCTTTGGGGGCCAGCAACAGTTGCCAGGGCTACCCTGGGCATGGCATGTGGATTAAGGGGGCCTGGACCCGCCCACTTCCGCTTTGGGGGCCAGCAACAGTTGCCAGGGCAACCCTCGGCATGGCAGGGGGCTTAAGGGGGCCTGGACCCGCCCACTTCCGCTTTGGGGGCCAGCAACAGTTGCCAGGGCAACCCTGGGCATGGCAGGGGGCTTAAGGGGGCCTGGACCCTCCCACTTCCGCTTTGGGGGCCAGCAACAGTTGCCAGGGCATACCCTGGGCATGGCAGGGGGCTTAAGGGCGCCTGGACCCGCCCACTTCCGCTTTGGGGGCCAGCAACAGTTGCCAGGGCAACCCTGGGCATGGCAGGGGGCTTAAGTGGGCCTGGACCCGCCCACTTCCGCTTTGGGGGCCAGCAACAGTTGCCAGGGCTACCCTGGGCATGGCATGTGGATTAAGGGGGCCTGGACCCGCCCACTTCCGCTTTGGGGGCCAGCAACAGTTGCCAGGGCAACCCTGGGCATGGCAGGGGGCTGAAGGGGGCCTGGACCCGCCCACTTCCGCTTTGGGGGCCAGCAACAGTTGCCAGGGCAACCCTGGGCATGGCAGGGGGCTTAAGGGGGCCTGGACCCGCCCACTTCCGCTTTGGGGGCCAGCAACAGTTGCCAGGGCAACCCTGGGCATGGCAGGGGGCTTAAGGGGGCCTGGACCCGCCCACTTCCGCTTTGGGTGCCAGCAACAGTTGCCAGGGCAACCCTGGGCATGGCAGGGGGATTAAGGGGGCCTGGACCCGCCCACTTCCGCTTTGGGGGCCAGCAACTGTTGCCAGGGCTACCCTGGGCATGGCAGGGGGCTTAAGGGCGCCTGGACCCGCCCACTTCCGCTTTGGGGGCCAGCAACAGTTGCCAGGGCAACCCTGGGCATGGCAGGGGGCTTAAGGGGGCCTGGACCCGCCCACTTCCGCTTTGGGGGCCAGCAACAGTTGCCAGGGCAACCCTGGGCATGGCAGGGGGATTAAGGGGGCCTGGACCCGCCCAATTCCGCTTTGGGGGCCAGCAACAGTTGCCAGGGCTACCATGGGCATGGCAGGGGGCTGAAGGGGGCCTGGACCCGCCCACTTCCGCTTTGGGGGCCAGCAACAGTTGCCAGGGAAACCCTGGGCATGGCAGGGGGCTTAAGGGGGCCTGGACCCGCCCACTTCCGCTTTGGGGGCCAGCAACAGTTGCCAGGGCTACCCTTGGCATGGCAGGGGGCTTAAGGGGGCCTGGACCCGCCCACTTCCGCTTTGAGGGCCAGCAACAGTTGCCAGGGCTACCCTGGGCATGGCAGGGGGTTTAAGGGGGCCTGGACCCGCCCACTTCCGCTTTGGGGGCCAGCAACAGTTGCCAGGGCTACCCTGGGCATGGCAGGGGGCTTAAGGGGGCCTGGACCCGCCCACTTCCGCTTTGGGGGCCAGCAACAGTTGCCAGGGCTACGCTGGGCATGGCAGGGGGCTTAAGGGGGCCTGGACCCGCCCACTTCCGCTTTGGGGGCCAGCAACAGTTGCCAGGGCAACCCTGGGCATGGCAGGGGGCTTAAGGGGGCCTGGACCCGCCCACTTCCGCTTTGGGGGCCAGCAACAGTTGCCAGGGCAACCCTGGGCATGGCAGGGGGCTTAAGGGGGCCTGGACCCGCCCACTTCCGCTTTGGGGGCCAGCAACAGTTGCCAGGGCTACCCTGGGCATGGCAGGTGGATTAAGGGGGCCTGGACCCGCCCACTTCCGTTTGGGGGCCAGCAACAGTTGCCAGGGCATACCCTGGGCATGGCAGGGGGCTTAAGGGCGCCTGGACCCGCCCACTTCCGCTTTGGGGGCCAGCAACAGTTGCCAGGGCATACCCTGGGCATGGCAGGGGGCTTAAGGGCGCCTGGACCCGCCCACTTCTGCTTTGGGGGCCAGCAACAGTTGCCAGGCCAACCCTGGGCATGGCAGGGGGCTTATAAGCGGGCCTGGACCCGCCCACTTCCGCTTTGGGGGCCAGCAACAGTTGCCAGGGCTACCCTGGGCATGGCAGGGGGCTTAAGGGGGCCTGGACCCGCCCACTTCCGCTTTGGGGGCCAGCAAAAGTTGCCAGGGCTACCCTGGGCATGGCAGGGGGCTTAAGGGGGCCTGGACCCACCCACTTCCGCTTTGGGGGCCAGCAACAGTTGCCAGGGCTACCCTGGGCATGGCAGGGGGCTTAAGGGGGCCTGGACCCGCCCACTTCCGCTTTGGGGGCCAGCAACAGTTGCCAGGGCTACGCTGGGTATGGCAGGGGGGCTTAAGGGGGCCTGGACCCGCCCACTTCCGCTTTGGGGGCCAGCAACAGTTGCCAGGGCTACCATGGGCATGACAGGGGGCTTAAGGGGGCCTGGACCCTCCCACTTCCGCTTTGGGGGCCAGCAACAGTTGCCAGTGCTACCCTGGGCATGGCAGGGGGCTTAAGGGGGCCTGGACCCGCCCACTTCCGCTTTGGGGGCCAGCAACAGTTGCCAGGGCAACCCTGGGCATGGCAGGGGGCTTAAGGGGGCCTGGACCCGCCCACTTCCGCTTTGGGGCCAGCAACAGTTGCCAGGGCTACGCTGGGCATGGCAGGGGGCTTAAGGGGGCCTGGACCCGCCCACTTCCGCTTTGGGGCCAGCAACAGTTGCCAGGGCTACCATGGGCATGACAGGGGGCTTAAGGGGGCCTGGACCCGCCCACTTCCGCTTTGGGGGCCAGCAACAGTTGCCAGGGCAACCCTGGGCATGGCAGGGGGCTTAAGGGGGCCTGGACCCGCCCACTTCCGCTTTGGGGGCCAGCAACAGTTGCCAGGGCAACCCTGGGCATGGCAGGGGGATTAAGGCGCCTGGACCCGCCCACTTCCGCTTTGGGGGCCAGCAACAGTTGCCAGGGCATACCATGGGCATGACAGGGGGCTTAAGGGGGCCTGGACCCGCCCACTTCCGCTTTGGGGGCCAGCAACAGTTGCCAGGGCAACCCTGGGCATGGCAGGGGGCTTAAGGGGGCCTGGACCCGCCCACTTCCGCTTTGGGGGCCAGCAACAGTTGCCAGGGCAACCCTGGGCATGGCAGGGGGATTAAGGGGGCCTGGACCCGCCCAATTCCGCTTTGGGGGCCAGCAACAGTTGCCAGGGCTACCATGGGCATGGCAGGGGGCTGAAGGGGGCCTGGACCCGCCCAATTCCGCTTTGGGGGCCAGCAACAGTTGCCAGGGCAACCCTGGGCATGGCAGGTGGATTAAGGGGGCCTGACCCGCCCACTTCCGCTTTGGGGGCCAGCAACAGTTGCCAGGGCATACCCTGGGCATGGCAGGGGGCTTAAGGGCGCCTGGACCCGCCCACTTCCGCTTTGGGGGCCAGCAACAGTTACCAGGGCAACCCTGGGCATGGCAGGGGGCTTAAGGGGGCTTGGACCTGCCCACTTCCGCTTTGGGGGCCAGCAACAGTTGCCAGGGCAACCCTGGGCATGGCAGGGGGCTTAAGGAGGCCTGGACCCGCCCACTTCCGCTTTGGGTGCCAGCAACAGTTGCCAGGGCAACCCTGGGCATGGCAGGGGGATTAAGGGGGCCTGGACCCGCCCACTTCCGCTTTGGGGGCCAGCAACAGTTGCCAGGGCTACCCTGGGCATGGCAGGGGGCTTAAGGGCGCCTGGACCCGCCCACTTCCGCTTTGGGGGCCAGCAACAGTTGCCAGGGCAACCCTGGGCATGGCAGGGGGCTTAAGGGGGCCTGGACCCGCCCACTTCCGCTTTGGGGGCCAGCAACAGTTGCCAGGGCTACCCTGGGCATGGCAGGGGGCTGAAGGGGGCCTGGACCCGCCCACTTCCGCTTTGGGGGCCAGCAACAGTTGCAAGGGCTACCCTGGGCATGGCAGGGGGATTAAGGGGGCCTGGACCCGCCCACTTCCGCTTTGGGGGCCAGCAACAGTTGCCAGGGCAACCCTGGGCATGGCAGGGGGCTTAAGGGGGCCTGGACCCGCCCACTTCCGCTTTGGGGGCCAGCAACAGTTGCCAGGGCAACCCTGGGCATGTCAGGGGGATTAAGGGGGCCTGGACCCGCCCAATTCCGCTTTGGGGGCCAGCAACAGTTGCCAGGGCTACCATGGGCATGGCAGGGGGCTTAAGGGGGCCTGGACCCGCCCACTTCCGCTTTGGGGGCCAGCAACAGTTGCCAGGGCTACCCTGGGCATGGCAGGGGGTTTAAGGGGGCCTGGACCCGCCCACTTCCGCTTTGGGGGCCAGCAACAGTTGCCAGGGCTACCCTGGGCATGGCAGGGGGCTTAAGGGGGCCTGGACCCGCCCACTTCCGCTTTGGGGGCCAGCAACAGTTGCCAGGGCTACGCTGGGCACGGCAGGGGGCTTAAGGGGGCCTGGACCCGCCCACTTCCGCTTTGGGGGCCAGCAACAGTTGCCAGGGCAACCCTGGGCATGGCAGGGGGCTTAAGGGGGCCTGGACCCGCCCACTTCCGCTTTGGGGGCCAGCAACAGTTGCCAGGGCTACCCTGGGCATGGCAGGTGGATTAAGGGGGCCTGGACCCGCCCACTTCCGTTTTGGGGGCCAGCAACAGTTGCCAGGGCTACCCTGGGCATGGCAGGTGGATTAAGGGGGCCTGGACCCGCCCACTTCCGTTTTGGGGGCCAGCAACAGTTGCCAGGGCATACCCTGGGCATGGCAGGGGGCTTAAGGGCGCCTGGACCCGCCCACTTCCGCTTTGGGGGCCAGCAACAGTTGCCAGGGCATACCCTGGGCATGGCAGGGGGCTTAAGGGCGCCTGGACCCGCCCACTTCCGCTTTGGGGGCCAGCAACAGTTGCCAGGGCATACCCTGGGCATGGCAGGGGGCTTAAGGGGGCCTGGACCCACCCACTTCCGCTTTGGGGGCCAGCAACAGTTGCCAGGGCTACGCTGGGTATGGCAGGGGGGCTTAAGGGGGCCTGGACCCGCCCACTTCCGCTTTGGGGGCCAGCAACAGTTGCCAGGGCTACCATGGGCATGACAGGGGGCTTAAGGGGGCCTGGACCCTCCCACTTCCGCTTTGGGGGCCAGCAACAGTTGCCAGTGCTACCCTGGGCATGGCAGGGGGCTTAAGGGGGCCTGGACCCGCCCACTTCCGCTTTGGGGGCCAGCAACAGTTGCCAGGGCAACCCTGGGCATGGCAGGGGGCTTAAGGGGGCCTGGACCCGCCCACTTCCGCTTTGGGGGCCAGCAACAGTTGCCAGGGCAACCCTGGGCATGGCAGGGGGATTAAGGGGGCCTGGACCCGCCCACTTCCGCTTTGGGGGCCAGCAACAGTTGCCAGGGCAACCCTGGGCATGGCAGGGGGCTTAAGGAGGCCTGGACCCGCCCACTTCCGCTTTGGGTGCCAGCAACAGTTGCCAGGGCAACCCTGGGCATGGCAGGGGGATTAAGGGGGCCTGGACCCGCCCACTTCCGCTTTGGGGGCCAGCAACAGTTGCCAGGGCTACCCTGGGCATGGCAGGGGGCTTAAGGGCGCCTGGACCCGCCCACTTCCGCTTTGGGGGCCAGCAACAGTTGCCAGGGCAACCCTGGGCATGGCAGGGGGCTTAAGGGGGCCTGGACCCGCCCACTTCCGCTTTGGGGGCCAGCAACAGTTGCCAGGGCTACCCTGGGCATGGCAGGGGGCTGAAGGGGGCCTGGACCCGCCCACTTCCGCTTTGGGGGCCAGCAACAGTTGCAAGGGCTACCCTGGGCATGGCAGGGGGATTAAGGGGGCCTGGACCCGCCCACTTCCGCTTTGGGGGCCAGCAACAGTTGCCAGGGCAACCCTGGGCATGGCAGGGGGCTTAAGGGCGCCTGGACCCGCCCACTTCCGCTTTGGGGGCCAGCAACAGTTGCCAGGGCAACCCTGGGCATGGCAGGGGGCTTAAGGGGGCCTGGACCCGCCCACTTCCGCTTTGGGGGCCAGCAACAGTTGCCAGGGCAACCCTGGGCATGTCAGGGGGATTAAGGGGGCCTGGACCCGCCCAATTCCGCTTTGGGGGCCAGCAACAGTTGCCAGGGCTACCATGGGCATGGCAGGGGGCTTAAGGGGGCCTGGACCCGCCCACTTCCGCTTTGGGGGCCAGCAACAGTTGTCAGGGCTACCCTGGGCATGGCAGGGGGTTTAAGGGGGCCTGGACCCGCCCACTTCCGCTTTGGGGGCCAGCAACAGTTGCCAGGGCTACCCTGGGCATGGCAGGGGGCTTAAGGGGGCCTGGACCCGCCCACTTCCGCTTTGGGGGCCAGCAACAGTTGCCAGGGCTACGCTGGGCATGGCAGGGGGCTTAAGGGGGCCTGGACCCGCCCACTTCCGCTTTGGGGGCCAGCAACAGTTGCCAGGGCAACCCTGGGCACGGCAGGGGGCTTAAGGGGGGCCTGGACCCGCCCACTTCCGCTTTGGGGGCCAGCAACAGTTGCCAGGGCAACCCTGGGCATGGCAGGGGGCTTAAGGGGGCCTGGACCCGCCCACTTCCGCTTTGGGGGCCAGCAACAGTTGCCAGGGCTACCCTGGGCATGGCAGGTGGATTAAGGGGGCCTGGACCCGCCCACTTCCGTTTTGGGGGCCAGCAACAGTTGCCAGGGCATACCCTGGGCATGGCAGGGGGCTTAAGGGCGCCTGGACCCGCCCAATTCCGCTTTGGGGGCCAGCAACAGTTGCCAGGGCATACCCTGGGCATGGCAGGGGGCTTAAGGGGGCCTGGACCCACCCACTTCCGCTTTGGGGGCCAGCAACAGTTGCCAGGGCTACGCTGGGTATGGCAGGGGGCTTAAGGGGGCCTGGACCCGCCCACTTCCGCTTTGGGGGCCAGCAACAGTTGCCAGGGCTACCATGGGCATGACAGGGGGCTTAAGGGGGCCTGGACCCTCCCACTTCCGCTTTGGGGGCCAGCAACAGTTGCCAGTGCTACCCTGGGCATGGCAGGGGGCTTAAGGGGGCCTGGACCCGCCCACTTCCGCTTTGGGGGCCAGCAACAGTTGCCAGGGCAACCCTGGGCATGGCAGGGGGCTTAAGGGGGCCTGGACCCGCCCACTTCCGCTTTGGGGGCCAGCAACAGTTGCCAGGGCAACCCTGGGCATGGCAGGGGGATTAAGGGGGCCTGGACCCGCCCAATTCCGCTTTGGGGGCCAGCAACAGTTGCCAGGGCTACCATGGGCATGGCAGGGGGCTGAAGGGGGCCTGGACCCGCCCAATTCCGCTTTGGGGGCCAGCAACAGTTGCCAGGGCAACCCTGGGCATGGCAGGGGGCTGAAGGGGGCCTGGACCCGCCCACTTCCGCTTTGGGGGCCAGCAACAGTTGCAAGGGCTACCCTGGGCATGGCAGGGGGCTGAAGGGGGCCTGGACCCGCCCACTTCCGCTTTGTGGGCCAGCAACAGTTGCCAGTGCTACCCTGGGCATGGCAGGGGGCTTAAGGGGGCCTGGACCCGCCCACTTCCGCTTTGGGGGCCAGCAACAGTTGCCAGGGCAACCCTGGGCATGGCAGGGGGCTTAAGGGGGCCTGGACCCGCCCACTTCCGCTTTGGGGGCCAGCAACAGTTGCCAGGGCAACCCTGGGCATGGCAGGGGGATTAAGGGGGCCTGGACCCGCCCAATTCCGCTTTGGGGGCCAGCAACAGTTGCCAGGGCTACTATGGGCATGGCAGGGGGCTGAAGGGGGCCTGGACCCGCCCAATTCCGCTTTGGGGGCCAGCAACAGTTGCCAGGGCAACCCTGGGCATGGCAGGTGGATTAAGGGGGCCTGGACCTGCCCACTTCCGCTTTGGGGGCCAGCAACAGTTGCCAGGGCTACCCTGGGCATGGCAGGTGGATTAAGGGGGCCTGGACCCGCCCACTTCCGTTTTGGGGGCCAGCAACATTTGCCAGGGCATACCCTGGGCATGGCAGGGGGCTTAAGGGCGCCTGGACCCGCCCACTTCCGCTTTGGGGGCCAGCAACAGTTGCCAGGGCATACCCTGGGCATGGCAGGGGGCTTAAGGGCGCCTGGACCCGCCCACTTCTGCTTTGGGGGCCAGCAACAGTTGCCAGGCCAACCCTGGGCATGGCAGGGGGCTTAAGCGGGCCTGGACCCGCCCACTTCCGCTTTGGGGGCCAGCAACAGTTGCCAGGGCTACCCTGGGCATGGCAGGGGGCTTAAGGGGGCCTGGACCCGCCCACTTCCGCTTTGGGGGCCAGCAAAAGTTGCCAGGGCTACCCTGGGCATGGCAGGGGGCTTAAGGGGGCCTGGACCCACCCACTTCCGCTTTGGGGGCCAGCAACAGTTGCCAGGGCTACCCTGGGCATGGCAGGGGGCTTAAGGGGGCCTGGACCCGCCCACTTCCGCTTTGGGGGCCAGCAACAGTTGCCAGGGCTACGCTGGGTATGGCAGGGGGCTTAAGGGGGCCTGGACCCGCCCACTTCCGCTTTGGGGGCCAGCAACAGTTGCCAGGGCTACCATGGGCATGACAGGGGGCTTAAGGGGGCCTGGACCCTCCCACTTCCGCTTTGGGGGCCAGCAACAGTTGCCAGTGCTACCCTGGGCATGGCAGGGGGCTTAAGGGGGCCTGGACCCGCCCACTTCCGCTTTGGGGGCCAGCAACAGTTGCCAGGCAACCCTGGGCATGGCAGGGGGCTTAAGGGGGCCTGGACCCGCCCACTTCCGCTTTGGGGGCCAGCAACAGTTGCCAGGGCTACGCTGGGCATGGCAGGGGCTTAAGGGGGCCTGGACCCGCCCACTTCCGCTTTGGGGGCCAGCAACAGTTGCCAGGGCTACCATGGGCATGACAGGGGGCTTAAGGGGGCCTGGACCCCGCCCAATTCCGCTTTGGGGGCCAGCAACAGTTGCCAGGGCAACCCTGGGCATGGCAGGGGGATTAAGGCGCCTGGACCCGCCCACTTCCGCTTTGGGGGCCAGCAACAGTTGCCAGGGCATACCATGGGCATGACAGGGGGCTTAAGGGGGCCTGGACCCGCCCACTCCGCTTTGGGGGCCAGCAACAGTTGCCAGGGCAACCCTGGGCATGGCAGGGGGATTAAGGCGCCTGGACCCGCCCACTTCCGCTTTGGGGGCCAGCAACAGTTGCCAGGGCATACCATGGGCATGACAGGGGGCTTAAGGGGGCCTGGACCCGCCCACTTCCGCTTTGGGGGCCAGCAACAGTTGCCAGGGCATACCCTGGGCATGGCAGGGGGCTTAAGGGCGCCTGGACCCGCCCACTTCCGCTTTGGGGGCCAGCAACAGTTACCAGGGCAACCCTGGGCATGGCAGGGGGCTTAAGGGGGCTTGGACCTGCCCACTTCCGCTTTGGGGGCCAGCAACAGTTGCCAGGGCAACCCTGGGCATGGCAGGGGGCTTAAGGAGGCCTGGACCCGCCCACTTCCGCTTTGGGTGCCAGCAACAGTTGCCAGGGCAACCCTGGGCATGGCAGGGGGATTAAGGGGGCCTGGACCCGCCCACTTCCGCTTTGGGGGCCAGCAACAGTTGCCAGGGCTACCCTGGGCATGGCAGGGGGCTTAAGGGCGCCTGGACCCGCCCACTTCCGCTTTGGGGGCCAGCAACAGTTGCCAGGGCAACCCTGGGCATGGCAGGGGGCTTAAGGGGGCCTGGACCCGCCCACTTCCGCTTTGGGGGCCAGCAACAGTTGCCAGGGCTACCCTGGGCATGGCAGGGGGCTGAAGGGGGCCTGGACCCGCCCACTTCCGCTTTGGGGGCCAGCAACAGTTGCAAGGGCTACCCTGGGCATGGCAGGGGGATTAAGGGGGCCTGGACCCGCCCACTTCCGCTTTGGGGGCCAGCAACAGTTGCCAGGGCAACCCTGGGCATGGCAGGGGGCTTAAGGGGGCCTGGACCCGCCCACTTCCGCTTTGGGGGCCAGCAACAGTTGCCAGGGCAACCCTGGGCATGTCAGGGGGATTAAGGGGGCCTGGACCCGCCCAATTCCGCTTTGGGGGCCAGCAACAGTTGCCAGGGCTACCATGGGCATGGCAGGGGGCTTAAGGGGGCCTGGACCCGCCCACTTCCGCTTTGGGGGCCAGCAACAGTTGCCAGGGCTACCCTGGGCATGGCAGGGGGTTTAAGGGGGCCTGGACCCGCCCACTTCCGCTTTGGGGGCCAGCAACAGTTGCCAGGGCTACCCTGGGCATGGCAGGGGGCTTAAGGGGGCCTGGACCCGCCCACTTCCGCTTTGGGGGCCAGCAACAGTTGCCAGGGCTACGCTGGGCACGGCAGGGGGCTTAAGGGGGCCTGGACCTGCCCACTTCCGCTTTGGGGGCCAGCAACAGTTGCCAGGGCAACCCTGGGCATGGCAGGGGGCTTAAGGGGGCCTGGACCCGCCCACTTCCGCTTTGGGGGCCAGCAGCAGTTGCCAGGGCTACCCTGGGCATGGCAGGTGGATTAAGGGGGCCTGGACCCGCCCACTTCCGTTTTGGGGGCCAGCAACAGTTGCCAGGGCTACCCTGGGCATGGCAGGTGGATTAAGGGGGCCTGGACCCGCCCACTTCCGTTTTGGGGGCCAGCAACAGTTGCCAGGGCATACCCTGGGGCATGGCAGGGGGCTTAAGGGCGCCTGGACCCGCCCACTTCCGCTTTGGGGGCCAGCAACAGTTGCCAGGGCATACCCTGGGCATGGCAGGGGGCTTAAGGGCGCCTGGACCCGCCCACTTCCGCTTTGGGGGCCAGCAACAGTTGCCAGGGCATACCCTGGGCATGGCAGGGGGCTTAAGGGGGCCTGGACCCACCCACTTCCGCTTTGGGGGCCAGCAACAGTTGCCAGGGCTACGCTGGGTATGGCAGGGGGCTTAAGGGGGCCTGGACCCGCCCACTTCCGCTTTGGGGGCCAGCAACAGTTGCCAGGGCTACCATGGGCATGACAGGGGCTTAAGGGGGCCTGGACCCTCCCACTTCCGCTTTGGGGGCCAGCAACAGTTGCCAGTGCTACCCTGGGCATGGCAGGGGGCTTAAGGGGGCCTGGACCCGCCCACTTCCGCTTTGGGGGCCAGCAACAGTTGCCAGGGCAACCCTGGGCATGGCAGGGGGCTTAAGGGGGCCTGGACCCGCCCACTTCCGCTTTGGGGGCCAGCAACAGTTGCCAGGGCAACCCTGGGCATGGCAGGGGGATTAAGGGGGCCTGGACCCGCCCACTTCCGCTTTGGGGGCCAGCAACAGTTGCCAGGGCAACCCTGGGCATGGCAGGGGGCTTAAGGAGGCCTGGACCCGCCCACTTCCGCTTTGGGTGCCAGCAACAGTTGCCAGGGCAACCCTGGGCATGGCAGGGGGATTAAGGGGGCCTGGACCCGCCCACTTCCGCTTTGGGGGCCAGCAACAGTTGCCAGGGCTACCCTGGGCATGGCAGGGGGCTTAAGGGCGCCTGGACCCGCCCACTTCCGCTTTGGGGGCCAGCAACAGTTGCCAGGGCAACCCTGGGCATGGCAGGGGGCTTAAGGGGGCCTGGACCCGCCCACTTCCGCTTTGGGGGCCAGCAACAGTTGCCAGGGCTACCCTGGGCATGGCAGGGGGCTGAAGGGGGCCTGGACCCGCCCACTTCCGCTTTGGGGGCCAGCAACAGTTGCAAGGGCTACCCTGGGCATGGCAGGGGGATTAAGGGGGCCTGGACCCGCCCACTTCCGCTTTGGGGGCCAGCAACAGTTGCCAGGGCAACCCTGGGCATGGCAGGGGGCTTAAGGGCGCCTGGACCCGCCCACTTCCGCTTTGGGGGCCAGCAACAGTTGCCAGGGCAACCCTGGGCATGGCAGGGGGCTTAAGGGGGCCTGGACCCGCCCACTTCCGCTTTGGGGCCAGCAACAGTTGCCAGGGCAACCCTGGGCATGTCAGGGGGATTAAGGGGGCCTGGACCCGCCCAATTCCGCTTTGGGGGCCAGCAACAGTTGCCAGGGCTACCATGGGCATGGCAGGGGGCTTAAGGGGGCCTGGACCCGCCCACTTCCGCTTTGGGGGCCAGCAACAGTTGTCAGGGCTACCCTGGGCATGGCAGGGGGTTTAAGGGGGCCTGGACCCGCCCACTTCCGCTTTGGGGGCCAGCAACAGTTGCCAGGGCTACCCTGGGCATGGCAGGGGGCTTAAGGGGGCCTGGACCCGCCCACTTCCGCTTTGGGGGCCAGCAACAGTTGCCAGGGCTACGCTGGGCATGGCAGGGGGCTTAAGGGGGCCTGGACCCGCCCACTTCCGCTTTGGGGGCCAGCAACAGTTGCCAGGGCAACCCTGGGCACGGCAGGGGGCTTAAGGGGGCCTGGACCCGCCCACTTCCGCTTTGGGGGCCAGCAACAGTTGCCAGGGCAACCCTGGGCATGGCAGGGGGCTTAAGGGGGCCTGGACCCGCCCACTTCCGCTTTGGGGGCCAGCAACAGTTGCCAGGGCTACCCTGGGCATGGCAGGTGGATTAAGGGGGCCTGGACCCGCCCACTTCCGTTTTGGGGGCCAGCAACAGTTGCCAGGGCATACCCTGGGCATGGCAGGGGGCTTAAGGGCGCCTGGACCCGCCCAATTCCGCTTTGGGGGCCAGCAACAGTTGCCAGGGCATACCCTGGGCATGGCAGGGGGCTTAAGGGGGCCTGGACCCACCCACTTCCGCTTTGGGGGCCAGCAACAGTTGCCAGGGCTACGCTGGGTATGGCAGGGGGCTTAAGGGGGCCTGGACCCGCCCACTTCCGCTTGGGGGGCCAGCAACAGTTGCCAGGGCTACCATGGGCATGACAGGGGGCTTAAGGGGGCCTGGACCCTCCCACTTCCGCTTTGGGGGCCAGCAACAGTTGCCAGTGCTACCCTGGGCATGGCAGGGGGCTTAAGGGGGCCTGGACCCGCCCACTTCCGCTTTGGGGGCCAGCAACAGTTGCCAGGGCAACCCTGGGCATGGCAGGGGGCTTAAGGGGGCCTGGACCCGCCCACTTCCGCTTTGGGGGCCAGCAACAGTTGCCAGGGCAACCCTGGGCATGGCAGGGGGATTAAGGGGGCCTGGACCCGCCCAATTCCGCTTTGGGGGCCAGCAACAGTTGCCAGGGCTACCATGGGCATGGCAGGGGGCTGAAGGGGGCCTGGACCCGCCCAATTCCGCTTTGGGGGCCAGCAACAGTTGCCAGGGCAACCCTGGGCATGGCAGGGGGCTGAAGGGGGCCTGGACCCGCCCACTTCCGCTTTGGGGGCCAGCAACAGTTGCAAGGGCTACCCTGGGCATGGCAGGGGGCTGAAGGGGGCCTGGACCCGCCCACTTCCGCTTTGTGGGCCAGCAACAGTTGCCAGTGCTACCCTGGGCATGGCAGGGGGCTTAAGGGGCCTGGACCCGCCCACTTCCGCTTTGGGGGCCAGCAACAGTTGCCAGGGCAACCCTGGGCATGGCAGGGGGCTTAAGGGGGCCTGGACCCGCCCACTTCCGCTTTGGGGGCCAGCAACAGTTGCCAGGGCAACCCTGGGCATGGCAGGGGATTAAGGGGGCCTGGACCCGCCCAATTCCGCTTTGGGGGCCAGCAACAGTTGCCAGGGCTACTATGGGCATGGCAGGGGGCTGAAGGGGGCCTGGACCCGCCCAATTCCGCTTTGGGGGCCAGCAACAGTTGCCAGGGCAACCCTGGGCATGGCAGGTGGATTAAGGGGGCCTGGACCTGCCCACTTCCGCTTTGGGGGCCAGCAACAGTTGCCAGGGCTACCCTGGGCATGGCAGGTGGATTAAGGGGGCCTGGACCCGCCCACTTCCGTTTTGGGGGCCAGCAACATTTGCCAGGGCATACCCTGGGCATGGCAGGGGGCTTAAGGGCGCCTGGACCCGCCCACTTCCGCTTTGGGGGCCAGCAACAGTTGCCAGGGCATACCCTGGGCATGGCAGGGGCTTAAGGGCGCCTGGACCCGCCCACTTCTGCTTTGGGGGCCAGCAACAGTTGCCAGGCCAACCCTGGGCATGGCAGGGGGCTTAAGCGGGCCTGGACCCGCCCACTTCCGCTTTGGGGGCCAGCAACAGTTGCCAGGGCTACCCTGGGCATGGCAGGGGGCTTAAGGGGGCCTGGACCCGCCCACTTCCGCTTTGGGGGCCAGCAAAAGTTGCCAGGGCTACCCTGGGCATGGCAGGGGGCTTAAGGGGGCCTGGACCCACCCACTTCCGCTTTGGGGGCCAGCAACAGTTGCCAGGGCTACCCTGGGCATGGCAGGGGGCTTAAGGGGGCCTGGACCCGCCCACTTCCGCTTTGGGGGCCAGCAACAGTTGCCAGGGCTACGCTGGGTATGGCAGGGGGCTTAAGGGGGCCTGGACCCGCCCCACTTCCGCTTTGGGGGCCAGCAACAGTTGCCAGGGCTACCATGGGCATGACAGGGGGCTTAAGGGGGCCTGGACCCTCCCACTTCCGCTTTGGGGGGCCAGCAACAGTTGCCAGTGCTACCCTGGGCATGGCAGGGGGCTTAAGGGGGCCTGGACCCGCCCACTTCCGCTTTGGGGGCCAGCAACAGTTGCCAGGGCAACCCTGGGCATGGCAGGGGGCTTAAGGGGGCCTGGACCCGCCCACTTCCGCTTTGGGGGCCAGCAACAGTTGCCAGGGCTACGCTGGGCATGGCAGGGGGCTTAAGGGGGCCTGGACCCGCCCACTTCCGCTTTGGGGGCCAGCAACAGTTGCCAGGGCTACCATGGGCATGACAGGGGGCTTAAGGGGGCCTGGACCCGCCCAATTCCGCTTTGGGGGCCAGCAACAGTTGCCAGGGCAACCCTGGGCATGGCAGGGGGATTAAGGCGCCTGGACCCGCCCACTTCCGCTTTGGGGGCCAGCAACAGTTGCCAGGGCATACCATGGGCATGACAGGGGGCTTAAGGGGGCCTGGACCCGCCCACTTCCGCTTTGGGGGCCAGCAACAGTTGCCAGGGCAACCCTGGGCATGGCAGGGGGATTAAGGCGCCTGGACCCGCCCACTTCCGCTTTGGGGGCCAGCAACAGTTGCCAGGGCATACCATGGGCATGACAGGGGCTTAAGGGGGCCTGGACCCGCCCACTTCCGCTTTGGGGGCCAGCAACAGTTGCCAGGGCAACCCTGGGCATGGCAGGGGGATTAAGGCGCCTGGACCCGCCCACTTCCGCTTTGGGGGCCAGCAACAGTTGCCAGGGCATACCATGGGCATGACAGGGGGCTTAAGGGGGCCTGGACCCGCCCACTTCCGCTTTGGGGGCCAGCAACAGTTGCCAGGGCAACCCTGGGCATGGCAGGGGGATTAAGGGGGCCTGGACCCGCCCAATTCCGCTTTGGGGGCCAGCAACAGTTGCCAGGGCTACCATGGGCATGGCAGGGGGCTGAAGGGGGCCTGGACCCGCCCAATTCCGCTTTGGGGGCCAGCAACAGTTGCCAGGGCAACCCTGGGCATGGCAGGTGGATTAAGGGGGCCTGGACCCGCCCACTTCCGCTTTGGGGGCCAGCAACAGTTGCCAGGGCATACCCTGGGCATGGCAGGGGGCTTAAGGGCGCCTGGACCCGCCCACTTCCGCTTTGGGGGCCAGCAACAGTTACCAGGGCAACCCTGGGCATGGCAGGGGGCTTAAGGGGGCCTGGACCCGCCCACTTCCGCTTTGGGGGCCAGCAACAGTTGCCAGGGCAACCCTGGGCATGGCAGGGGGCTTAAGGAGGCCTGGACCCGCCCACTTCCGCTTTGGGTGCCAGCAACAGTTGCCAGGGCAACCCTGGGCATGGCAGGGGGATTAAGGGGGCCTGGACCCGCCCACTTCCGCTTTGGGGGCCAGCAACAGTTGCCAGGGCTACCCTGGGCATGGCAGGGGGCTTAAGGGCGCCTGGACCCGCCCACTTCCGCTTTGGGGGCCAGCAACAGTTGCCAGGGCAACCCTGGGCATGGCAGGGGGCTTAAGGGGGCCTGGACCCGCCCACTTCCGCTTTGGGGGCCAGCAACAGTTGCCAGGGCTACCCTGGGCATGGCAGGGGGCTGAAGGGGGCCTGGACCCGCCCACTTCCGCTTTGGGGGCCAGCAACAGTTGCAAGGGCTACCCTGGGCATGGCAGGGGGATTAAGGGGGCCTGGACCCGCCCACTTCCGCTTTGGGGGCCAGCAACAGTTGCCAGGGCAACCCTGGGCATGGCAGGGGGCTTAAGGGCGCCTGGACCCGCCCACTTCCGCTTTGGGGGCCAGCAACAGTTGCCAGGGCAACCCTGGGCATGGCAGGGGGCTTAAGGGGGCCTGGACCCGCCCACTTCCGCTTTGGGGGCCAGCAACAGTTGACAGGGCAACCCTGGGCATTGCAGGGGGCTTAAGGGGGCCTGGACCCGCCCACTTCCGCTTTGGGGGCCAGCAACAGTTGCCAGGGCAACCCTGGGCATGGCAGGGGGCTTAAGGGGGCCTGGACCCGCCCACTTCCGCTTTGGGGGCCAGCAACAGTTGCCAGGGCAACCCTGGGCATGGCAGGGGGCTGAAGGGGGCCTGGACCCGCCCACTTCCGCTTTGGGGGCCAGCAACAGTTGCAAGGGCTACCCTGGGCATGGCAGGGGGATTAAGGGGGCCTGGACCCGCCCACTTCCGCTTTGGGGGCCAGCAACAGTTGCCAGGGCAACCCTGGGCATGGCAGGGGGCTTAAGGGGGCCTGGACCCTCCCACTTCCGCTTTGGGGGCCAGCAACAGTTGCCAGGGCAACCCTGGGCATGGCAGGGGGCTTAAGGGGTTCTGGACCA